>NC_073695.1:132368352-132655852 GCF_029784165.1 Wyeomyia smithii
AGACGTGATCGAGATCACTGCTGCGTTGCATGGGAGCTGCTTGAAAGACGGTATGAGAATATATGTCCTTGTTAAATCATACATTGAGGCTCTCTTTGCTGTTGAATTTAAAAAAAAAGAATGCGCGGAATCCCTTAACCGGCTGACCGATGATTTTGAGCGTAATTTAAAAATGTTGCAAAAGGTTGGTGAAAATCCCGAAAATTGGAGCACGATTTTAGTGTTTATGATGAGTTCACGGTTGGATCCTGCAACCTTGCGTCATTGGGAAACCCATCGCAAATCATCAAACGTTCCAACCTATACTGAACTTGTTGAGTTCTTACGTTCCCATAGTCTCGTTTTACAGTCGATAGCCGGACTCAAACCCAGATCGTTAGATTCTTCTCGTACTTTACAACGTACAAATTTCCAAGCAACTAAGCAAGCCACAATGCATTCGGCCGTTACTTCGAAAAATACGTGCATATTTTGTAACAAACCCATACATTCCCCGTACCAATGTAAACATTTTCGGAAACTGACTCCCTTGCAGAGATTTGATGAAGCAAAAAGAAACAAGCTTTGCATCACTTGTCTTGCCTCTTCCTCGCATGTCGCTAACTCCTGCACTGGTGGAAGCTGTCGCGAATGCCACCAAAAGCATCATACTATGCTGCATCGTCAAACCACTATAATAATTAGTAATAAATCGAGCCATCCTGAATCATCGTTGTCGTTAACGCCCGCCGAGTCTCAGCAGATGTCATCATCTATTCCGCCTAAGCAATCGTCGAATGTTCCATCTACCCAACAGTGTCTGCCGCATGTGTCTTTAAGCCCACCGGTCACTGCCCCGTCGACTAGCCACTGTTCGTGACTGATTAAGCAAACTTACCAATCAGTTCCAGCTGCGGTGCTACTTTCAACCGCTCTTGAAAAGATTTTTGGTACAACTAGTAATTTCGTGTGGGCACGAGCTCTCCTGGATTCCGGTTCCGAGTTGAATTTTGTTTCGGAACGACTAGTTCAAATGCTGCATTAGCAACGTACCAAAGAATGTGTTCCGGTCAGCGGCATCGGAGCTTCAGCCACTTCGTCGAAATACTCCACCCATATTCGCGTCCAATCCCAGTATAATAATTTTGAAGACAACTGGAAATTCCATGTGCTTTCAAAAATTGATCTGCAGCTGCCAAATCAATTGATCGATGTTGCGCAGTTGGAGTTGCCGCCTGATACTGTGTTAGCCGATCCTTCGTTTTACAAACCAGGTCATATCGACCTGATTCTTGGTGTGCAAGTTTTCTATGAGCTTCTACGTGACGGTCGGATCAAAATAGGTGATGCTGGACCAGTATTGCAAAACACTGCTCTTGGTTGGGTGAATTCAGGGAGGGTTAAGCTAGAAAACCTACATTCAGCGGTCGCCAACGTGGCTCATGTAGGGCCGTCAGCCTCGATCGAGGAGTTACTTACACGTTTCTGGGAAATCGAATCCTGCCATATCCAAAGCACCCAATCAATTGAAGAAGCAGAGTGCGAAAAATTCTTCGATAAAACGGTCACCAGAGATTCGTCGGGTCGGTTCGTTGTTACACTTCCTAAAAGGTCATCGTTGATTTCGCAACTTGGGAGTTTCAGAGACATTGCTGATCGCCGATTCTTTTCGTTAGAACGTCGCTTAAATGCAAATCCTGCGCTAAAAAAAACCTACTAAGCGTTCATTCACGAGTACATAAATCTCGGCCACATGAAACTAATCGATGATTCAACAGCCAACCCATCCGAATCATCTTACTATCTTCCTCATCATTGTATCATTAGACCAGATAGTACCACCACCAAATTGCGCGTCGTGTTCGACGCATCATGCGCCACGGATTCTGGAATAGCGCTCAACGATGCGCTAATCGTTGGCCAAGTCATACAAGATGACCCGTTATGCCACATATTGAGATTAAGGATGCCAAAATTCGTCATAACCGCCGACATCTCAAGAGAATTAGATGGAGAGACAACCCATTCGAACCGGTGAAAAGCTATCAACTGATGACAGTAACGTACGGTACATCATCCGCTCCATACCTTGCAACTAAATGTTTGCAGAGACTCTCGCGGGATAATACAGAAAATTTCCCGCTCGCATCGATTGTCGTTCGTCGTGATTTTTATATGGATGACTTGCTTACGGGAACTAATAGTGTCGAAGAAGGTCAACAACTCTGTCAGGAATTGCTTGCTATAACCAAATCTGCTGGCTTTGTCCTAGGCAAAGTGGGCGTCAAACAATCTCGCGATTATTCGGGATGTACCTGTGGAACTGAAAGACGAACGCACACTACTAAAATTGAACGCTTCACCGATCAAAACCCTGAGACTACAGTGGGATACCGTCACCGATGAATTTAAATTCGAGGTTCCAAAGCATAGTGAACGATTTTGTCCACTTCGCATTAAATCTATCGCCCGCAAGGTTGTTCACTCTTGTATCAGTTGTTTTCGCTGTAAACCAAAGGTCCTGGTCCTGGAACAACTCATGGGTGAATTACCTCCAGAACGTGTTACTCCGACTTTTCCATTCCTACGTACCGGAGTAGATTACTGTGGTCCTTTCTACTATCGTGTAACCAAGCGAAGTGCAGCTATCAAGTGCTATGTAGCGGTATTTTTGTGCCTAGTGACGAAGGCACTCCATCTCGAATGTGTCACCGATCTCACTTCAGATGCTTTCATTGCCGCTCTTAAGCGCTTCACCTCTCGGAAAGGCATACCGGAACTTATCGAATGCGACAATGGGCTCAATTTTCAGGAAGCACAAAGAGAACTTGAAGAGCTCGCTCGCCTATTTCGATCGCAGCAACATCAGAATTTTGTAACTCGCAGCTTCGAGGAGGATAATATAACATTCAAATTTATACCGCCACGGTCCCCGAACTTCGGTGGGCTCTGGGAAGCAGCAGTAAAATCCATGAAGAAGCATCTACGCTGCACCATAGGAAATGTAGTTCTCTACTACGATGAATTTCTAACCTTGCTCACCCAAATTGAGTCGTGTCTTAATTCTCGTCCATTGACACAGCTATGTCCAGATCCTAATGATGTCGAAGTTCTCACTCCTGGGCATTTTTTAATCCATCGCTCACTGAAGGCCATCCCGGAACCTAGTATAGAAGATATCCCATTTAATCGTCTGAGCCGTTGGCAACAAACTCAAGAGTACGTACGTAAAATCTGGAAGTAGTGGCAGTCTGAATATTTGTCAGGACTACAACCTCGCCCTCGTTGGGCTATAGAGCGCGACAATATCAAGACCGGAACAATGGTTCTGATAAAAGAAGATAACCAACCCACATTAAAATGGAAATATGGGCGAATCACGGCTATTTTCAAGGGAAGTGACCACCACATTCGCGTCGTAACCGTACGAACAGCACAAGGAGAATACAGACGATCTATCAGCAAAATATGTGTGCTACCGATCCAACAGCCCGCTTCACCTGTCCACGGGGATAAACATCAAGAAGGAAAGTAGATTCCTCCCACCAATCGCAGTAAGGTACTGCGCAACATGGGGAGGTCGCAAGGCCTCCCTTTCCTGTAATTCGTAATTTTTCATAACATTGCAAAAAATCTCATTTATTTTTCGTCCTCCAACGCAATCGACGACAACGTTTGCTCCAACCCACAACCACGAGCGAATCGGAGTGATCAGAAGAACCACCAGCCAGCCATTCAAGCGCAGTAGGAAGGAGGTTCTCAGGAGATGTAACCAACATTTCACTTACAAAGCACAAGTACGCTCAGTATTTGATGCCATCGTTCATCGTCCGTTAAGGACCCGTGGAGGCCGGTGGCCTCCATCCCAGTTAAGTTATGCTTTTTTTCTCATTTATTGTTTAAAAAGCCGTTTATATTATGTTCCAGAAAAATATCGTCGATGGTCACGCAAGTGAGAGAGGACTCCGCCATAAGGGCAGATGAATCGCGAGTCCCATCCATTGAGAATCAACAAACATACTACGAAGAATAGCGACCCACTTGATCATAGCAGCCGAAAGACAACGTGAGTTCTTCACATGGACCGAAGTAGCACGTGGCAGGACCGATACGCCCCGAAACGGTTGTCAACAACTTGCCGAACAGTTTGGGATTCGACGCGGCGCTAGAGAGGCCGTCTATAACCGGAACCACAATTATTTAAAATTGAATGGATAATAATTTAATACAATATTCATAAGTTAGTTAGAAGGGCATGGAACATATAAGTTAGCACTCGGAAGAGTTAGTATAGTTAGGTTAAAAATAGCTTTTTAACGGTGGCCGGCATGTTCAGACGTTTCGTCATTCGTGATCGGATTATTGCTATAAAATTCATTGGCCTCGTTATCTCTCTTCATAACACCACATGCCAGGATCGATCTCATACGATCACCCGATCTGTTATCGAATTCACATAGTTCTAATAATCGAAGTGCCGATATAAAGTTACGCACGCAGAGCTAGGTCAGTCAGTATTCAATGAAGAGCCCTAGATGGAACACCGGTCATTCATTCGCTAAATAAATTCGTCGTTTTCTTTAAAATTCTAATTACAAGCGTTAAGAACAATCTTCCGAAATTTCGTGAACATCAGTGAAAATTAAATTCTTTAACGCAGTTGATATTATTGATCATCTCTGAGTGGCATCCAATGAATGGGCAAATACCAATAAATATGGGCTCTTGAAACCTGGATTATACCCAGTGGCCAGAATCCGACCTCAAACCCCATTTTTAATCCAGATAACCACTTCTGGTGTCCTGATAATCATAAAATCATAAAGTCCATCATAAAATTGCCGAACTGCCTGATCTGGCGAAGATAGCGACAGTTTTCGATCAACAGCCCAAAGTGACAAATATCATCCAATACGATTTGGGAAGCGGTATGATACCATGAGGCAAGAAATCTTCTTCAGACGCCATTTTAAATTTCTAGACAGTAGCTTCCGGTTTCTGAAAACCAGTCCAAAAGTGACAAACATTACCCAATGTGAGTTTTTCAGTACCCGGGATGATGCTCGGAGGCCACGAATCAACACCATGCTTCATGTTGAAATCCGAATTTGCAACTTCCGGTTTCAGGAAAACATACTTCAATTGCCAAATATAACCCAATAAAGGTATATCCACTCTTTGGGTTTTAGAATATTGATGTTGAATTTGAAGGAATAATTGAAGCATTGTATTTGAAATTTGACGTAATATTTGTACTAAATAATTAGTTTTTCTATCAAAATGAATCCTAATTTCGAAGATTGATCAAAGCAGCTAGTTTTAAACAGCCTTTGGGTTTTGATTCTTTGTAAGTTTGAGGAGCAACCTGCTTGTTTGACACCTGTTTTCTTTAAATAAGTCGAGTAATCTTTCAGAAAATAGACTTTCAATATTTTTACAATTTAACACATAATGGTTAAAATAAAAGTCCGTTTACACTGGTCAACAAAAGTGTGGCCCCGTAAGTCAAACCAAACAAAAATGAAAAATTATAGCTTTTTCTGTGATTTTTTTTCTTTCTAGGGCAACTATTGTGAGTTTTAGAGCAGCATTTTTTCGATTTTGTCAACTAGTGTTATAATCAAGTGAAATGGGTACCAATAAAGCAACTAGATCCTCAATTTAAAACTAAGATTGTTAAAATCATTCATGCCATTTTTGGCAAAATGAGTGAATTTTAAAAGAGGTTTCTGAACACGTTTCTTTTCATAACCTTCGAACTACATGTTCAATCATCATAAAATTCATTATTTAGGGATTTTGAAGACAGTCCGTTCATTTGATACCTATTTTGTTCAAATCGGTTGTGTAGTTCCTGAGATAATGGAGTTTCATAACTTTTACATTTTGATACATAACAGACAAAGTTACAGTCAGCAATCTTCCGCAAAACATGCCCACATGTGCACGCCGTGTAAAAATCCTACGTTTTTGTTGAACGAGCGCGCGATTTCCATCGTAGTTCACCGTTTCCTACTAACATGCCCGAATATGAGATACACATAAACATGTTGAGATTACATGCGTTCTGAACACGATGTTCGAAAATTTGTGCACATAGGTTTTAAAATTTGTAAAACAGAACGGTGCTAAATTAGCAGGTGCTTTTTTTTCGTTGCATCGTACGTCTCGCCTGGTATGAAGCCATCGGACTGAAAGGAAATCACAGTGTACTATGTCTTCACTGTTTTGGCACACGTGATACGTTAGCATGTGGCTGAAGATTCTTCCAGTTGCATCGACAAAAACCGCCAAAAATATCCTTTGCGTTGAAGACAAAGAACGATGAAAGTTGTTTTTGAGATGATCGGCGTGCGACCAGACCGAACCAAGCGCCTTTTTTTCAACCCATTCCCGGTGGGTGATGCCATATGGCATTACCTGACATTCAACTTTGAGTTTAACAATTATACTTGAATATTAGCACGAAGAAACTATCAAGTATGGTTAGAGAAAAGATCTTTAAATTGCAATCCAATTTGTGTCAATTGTGCATATAGCTGATGACTAATGAGAGTTTGGAGTTCATTTTTTGCGGTAAAAATTGATTTTTCTCCGCTGGGAAAGGGTTAAATTGAGGTATTAACCCTGGCGGAAATCAAAGTTGATTATCTATCTTTCAAAAAAAAAAAAAACGAAATCATTTGAACAGTTCATAATGATATAATGACATAAATTCTCAGTAGCAGCTTCCAGAAAACATAGGTACGGAGTGGTTAAACTTTGAATGCTTTACTTGAAATAATGTTTTTGGTTCTTAGTTCGGGTAGGCTCCACGCCGACCTGATGTAAAAAGGATGTATATAATATCAAAAATTAGGTTGTGAATGTCGGTATGAATTCTTCTCAATTTCTAAATATTGAACACGGAGTTGCCTTTTGTCCTGCAAATTGGCTGAATGTATTGCTGTTACACAACTTGAATTTAAATTATAATTTGAAAAAACAGGTCATAACGACAGTAAAACATAAATTCTCTTTAAACGCTTGCAGAAAGCATACCAGGTGGTCAAACTTTGAATGATATTTACTCGGAATAATGAGTTTTAGCGCTTGGTTCGGTTTAACTGCACGCCGAACAAATAGAAAAAAAAAAACTTGAGCCAAACCAACGGCCTTAACTATAGAGAACAGATGAACCAGAATAATACAGTTTATATACAGCATTTAAGTATATTTCCTTGTACAAATATTGTTACATTAATCAACATATCACGCCTCGATTTGCATGCAGCCTTGCAACAGAAACAAAGAAAGGTGCAATAATAAAATCATTGACTACCCAAAATACTGCGGCTCACTTGAGAACGTCGTAATAAAACATAGGTAGTACTACAAATCATGATGTTCTACCCATCATGGTACCTACAAATGATTCGAAATGCAACGCCGCTTGCACAGCCAAAACTTAGAACCTAGCACACTAGATTGTTACTTGCTCAAAAGAAAACATTAGCTAGAACAATGTTCACAAATTTGTGCAAACATACAACGCGGGAAATGTATGTTTGTATCCAAACATGGAATCAGAGGTACAGCGAAAACGTGTTTTTCTCGCACAATTTGTTCGACGTGCAACAACGAAGACTGATAGTCAGATTATAATTAAATTCAATAGGGTCTTATCAGGCAACTAGACCTTTCTATTGCAACTAATTTTGTGAAAATCGGTCCATCCATCTCTGAGAAAAGTGGGTGAGTTCAAGCAGTCATGTTTCTTGTCATAGCCTGATTTCCCATTACTATACATAACGGACAAAGTTAAAGTCCAATAACAATAAAATTCAATAGGGTCTTATATGTCAACAAGACCTTCCATATAACACTTATTTTGTGAAAATCGATCCAGCCATCTCTGAGAAAAGTGAATGAGTTTAAACAGTCTTTGAAACACGTTTCTTTGCATAACTTTGGAACTACATGTCCAATCATTAAAAAAATATTTTACAAATGGTTAAAAAAACAAGCCCGTTCTTTTGATACCATTTTTGTTCAAATCTGTTGTGTAGTTTCTGAGATAATGAAGTTTTGTGATTTTTACATTTTGATGCATAACCTAGAAACTAAAAATCTGATTTCAATGAAATTCAATGGGGTCCTATGGTACAACTAGACCTTTCATTTGCAATTAATTCCATGGAAATCGGTCCAGCCATCTCTGAGAAAATCGAGTGAGATTGGGAGAGCGTTACATACATACACACACACACACACAACACACACACATACAGAAAATGTTCAGCTCGTCGAACTAAGTCGATTGATATACGAGATTCGACCTTTTGTAGCACTTTTATACCTTTGGTTTTTTCAGTGATTGCTATATCTTTCTAGAAGAAAGGCAAAAAATTAAAAATAAACATGAAATTTCAATTTAAAAAAAAAAATTATTATTTTTTTTTAAACTTGACGTTATTAGGCAACTTTTGAAAAAAAGTCCAGGATGGAGAAATGAAAAAAATATATGATAGATTGATTTTTTTATAAAAATTCTAATTTAAACATTTTTCAAAATATTTGTATTCTGATGATTTTAAAAGATGCAGAGAGTCATTTTGAATAAAAAAGCTCTTGGTAGTTGATATTCTTAAGGCATCGGTTTTCGAGTTATTTTAAATTAAAGCTCGAAAAATTATTAATATTTAGAAAAATACACGTTTTTCCTAATTTGTCCGCGGTTCTCCAGCAAACACCATACTTCATTGGAATGCTTGATCAAAAATTTACAATTCTTTCTTTGACAACAAAACGATTGCATATAACTCAAGCGCTGTACCTTAGCCTATCTACACGTTCCCCCTTGCCGATTGTTTTATAAAACCTAAATTAATTCACCTAGCGGTCAGACCCAGCCTTTCTCATTCAAACTTTTATTTTTTTAAATAGATTTACATGAACACTTCAATCCAATAAATGTATATTCACTCTTTAGGTTCTAAACTATTGATGTTGCAATCTATACACATAAAAATGCAGTCCGGTCTGTCTGTCTGTCTGATCCATATAGGCTCGAAAACTACTGAACCGATCGACGTGAAAATTTGTATGTAGGGGTTCTAATGATAGTTTGAGACCCCTCCCTCTTCTGGAAGGGAGGGGTCCCATACAAATGAAACATAAATTTCAGCACAACTCAAGAACAAACCAAGTAAATGAAACTGAATTCGGCATGTGGCTGTTTTAAGGGGTAACAAATATGTTTTTTTTTGGAAGAGAGGGGTTCCATACAAATGAAACACAAATTTCTGCACATCTCGAGAACAAATCAACTAAATGGAACCAAATTTGGCAGGTAATTGTTTTTAGTGGTAAAAATATGTCCATAATGTTTTGACACCCCTCCCTTTTTTGGAAGGAAGGGGTGCCATGCAAATGAAACACAAATTTCTGCATATTTCGAGAACTAACCGACTAAATGGAATCAAATTTGGCATGTAAATGTTTTTAGGGGTATTGAATATGTCCATAATGGTTCGACACCCTTCCCCTTCTATTGGGGAGGGGTCTCATACAAATGAAACACAAATGTCACACATCTCAAGAACCAATCAAGAAAACTCAACCAAATTTGGTATTTGAATGTTTTTAGAGGTAACAAATATATCAATAATGGTTCGACGCCCCTCCCTCTTCTGTTAGCACATGTTTCTGCACATATTGCGAACTAATCAATTAAATGGAACCATATTTGGCAGGTGAATGTTTTTAGTGGCAACAAATATGTTCCATAATAAACCTCAGGCAACATTTTGGATTGTAAGATGGCAACTTCCGGTTTCTGGAAAACAGCTGAAAATGACCGATTTCCACCCAATGTAATAATATCCAGATTAAAAATAATACACAAGAGCTAAAATCGACCACAAGAGATGGCGATTTCCGATTTCTGAAAACAGCTGAAAATGACCAAATACCACCTAATAAGAGTGTTTCTTTAACCAGTATGATGTTCAATATCCAGAAATTGTCTCCAAATGCCATTAGAAATCCAAAATGGCGACTTCCGGTTTCGAAAAAACAGCGAAAACGACCAAATACCACCAAATGTGGGTATTTCCGGAATCGTAATGATGCACTGGAGCCACAAATCGACTTCAGACAACATTTTGAGTTGTAAGATGGCAACTTCCGGTTTCTGGAAATCAGCCTGAAATGAACGATTCCCATTCCCATTCCCAAGAAGCACAGAAGCTAAAAATTGATCACAGACACACTCTTGAATTTTAAGATGGTGATTTTCAGCGTCTGGCAAACAACCGGAAATGACCAAATACCATTCAATATGAATGTTTTCGGAATCAGATGTACGCTGAGATGACAGAAAGTGACCAAATACCACCCAATAAGAGTATCTCAGGAGCCAGAATGTTACAAGAAGCTAGAAATTGACCTCAGACACCATTATGAACTGTAGGATGGCAACTTTTGGTTGTTGGAAAACAGCCAAAGATGGCCGATTTCCGTCTAACATGAGTATCTCCGGATCTAGAATGATACACAGCAGCTGAAATCGACCACAGACCCCATTTTAGGTTCTAGGTTGGCGACTTCCGGTTCCTGGGAAACAGCCGAAAATGGTCGAACAACACCCAATATGGGTGTTCCTTCAGAATGACGCTCAGAGGCCAGAAATTATCTTAAATACCATTTTGAAATCCAAGATGGCGACTACCGGTTTGTGAAAAACAGCCTAAAATAACAATTGAAATTTGAATTACTAAATGGCAACTTCTAGGAAACTGTCGAGAATGACCGAATAATACTCAATATGGATATTTCCGTATTCGAGATGATGCATAGAAACCAAACAACGACCCTGGACACCATTTTGAATTTAAAGACGGCCAATTTTAGTTTTTGGAAAATAACCTACGTAACTAAATACCTCCCAATATGCATATTTCCGGTGTCAGATTTATGCCAGAAAATCTGCTGAAAATGACCGAATACCCGAGAATTACTCAATATGAATGTATTCAGAATTAAGGCGATGTACAGAAGCCAAATGTCGAGGATGTTGTCATTTCGATAAAACCAATTTCCATTTCCATTTCAAACGATTTGTTATTTGACTTTGATCATATCCTATGGCTGATTCGTCGTGCATTTGCAGACTTTAAACACATCGCAAGAAATCAATGAATTTGGAACGTTCAAATAGTACGATACCACATTTAAATTATGTTGAGGCCACATATATCGGTCAAAGCAGGTATAGTTTTGAATGGTCTTTGCATTTCTCTTCTTTCCATAACTTATAAGCCACATATCAAATTGTTATAAAGTTTGTTATTTGTAAGTTTGAGAGATAACTCGTTCGTATGACACTAACTATGTTCAAATAAGTTATGTAATCTTTGAGATAATAGACTCTAGGTTTTTTATTAACAATTTGATACATAACGGTTGCTTAAGTTCGATTATAATGAAATGAAATGGGAACATAAAGGGCAGCCAAACGTTGAAACCACGTGTTCAATCATAATTCATCAGTCAACCCTTAACTAGCCCGCTCATCTGATAATAATATTGATCAAATCGGTTGAGTGGTTTCTGAGATAATGAAGTTTCGTGATTTTCACATTTCGATACATTACAGACGAAGTTACAGTTCGATTACAGTAAAATTTAATAGGGTGTTATGAGGCAGCTAGACTCATTAATTGACACTAATTTTGTGGAAATCGGGTCAGCCATCTCTTAGAAAAGTGAGTGAGTCCAAGCAGTCTTCGGAATTTGTTCCTTTTCATAGCTGGATTTCACATTTTTAAAAAACATAACAGGCAAAGTAATAGTCCGATTGCAAAACAAATCAATAGGGTTTTATGGAGCAACTAAACCTTCCATTTGACACTGATTTTATGAAAATCGGTCCAGCCATCTCTGAGAAACATGAGTGAGATTAAACAGTCTTCAGAACACGTTTCTTCTCATAACTTTTGAACCACAAGTTCAATCTTTATAAAATTCAAAAGTTATGAGTATTTCAGGTAGCTCATTCATTTGAAACCAATTCTGTTCAAATCGGTTGTGCAGTTTTCGAGATAATGATGTTTCATGGTTTTTACATTTTGATACATAACCTCTAAACTAAAAATCCGATTACAATAAAATTTAATAGGGTCTTATGGGACAACAAGACCTTCCATTTGCAATTAATTTCATGAAAATCGGTCAGGCCATCGCTGAGAAGAGTGAGTGAGAATAAAAATCTGCACATACACGCACACACACTCACACATACAGAAAATGCTCAGCTCGTCGAGCTGAGTCGAGAGATATATGCCATCCGACCCTTTGGAGCACTTTTATACTTTCGGTTTTGCAAGTGATTGCTATACCTTTCTTGGAGAAAGGCAAAAATATGTTTGTCGTGCAACACTACCTACTTGTTTACTTATAATAACTGTTTGTAAAGTACGCAACCAATAACTACTGGGTTACCTATAATATCTGTTTTCGTTTATAAATACGATTGCACTTTTCCAGAAGTGTTAGTAACAGTTTGCATTTTGTGAAGATGAATAAAGTGAAAATGGAATACACCAAGCCCAAATGCTGTAAACCCTTTCCTGATCATCGGTGCTCATCAAGCTTACGCAAATTAAACGAAAACGTTATTGCAAAATTGAAAATATTGAACAGTCAAGCTCATTTTAATACGTCTTTATCAATTCGTGATTCGTGTAGTTATTGGAATGATAGTCAAGCTACCTTTCATCCCTTCGTTGTTTACTATTCAGAATCTGGAAGACATAAGAATATCAGTTTCATTAAAATATCGGAGGCACTCCATCATGATACTGTTGCGGTTCAGGTGTTCAATGCCAAATTAATGAGTTTTTTGAAAACAACAATACAGTCGAAAAAAGCGATATTTATGTCTGATGGAGCTCAGTGCGTCTTGAACTGTCCTACAGATCAGACGTGTTTTCGGTTGCTTGTGGACTGGTCTTTGACTGCCTATAGCTTCAAAGTTTGTGTTTTGTCAGTCTTTCTCAAGACAACCTACTTTTGAATTTAACATTTGTTTTAACTTTTTTCGTATCACCTGAAATGGCAGGACGGAAAAAGTAACCTCGCATCGCTGCGGGGAGGAAAAGAGAGGCATCTCTTTCTGAGACTTCAAGTGTCTGTAGTGACAATCCTCTTGATATTTTGCCTGAGGAAGAAGCTGGTGCAATGGAAGTTATTAGTAATTAAACTATACAAAATGTAAATTCTTTTAAAAAGGAGAAAGTTCCACCTATTGTGGTAACTATTTCTTCTGAATTCAATATTTTCAAAAAGGTACTTTCAACGTTTGTTTCTGACGTAAAAGTTACCTATCAAATTGGTCGTAGAGGCGAATGCCGCTTATTAGCCGACTCTATAAAGGGTCGTAATCGTCTTATTCAGTATTTAACTGAAAAGATGTATAAATTTTTTACATATGACACTAAGAGCGCCAAGCGGTTCAAGGTCGTATTAGCGGTCGCAGCTGAGATGTGGTCGAGTACACACGTCTTGTGTCTTTTCTCCAACAGATTAATTATCGATCAGTCTCTCAGTGTTTGCACTGCTATTGTTAATTAAATAAAGCGGAACCTAACAAAAGATGGAGCGAGCACAAAGGAAAAACACAATTGGTTTTGAATTCGGGAAGAATGGAGTGATGCCCTCTCTGAAGGACGCTATAAGTTTCATAGCGAAGGATCTGGAAATAAAGGATACGGATGTTTATTGTTTATTAAAATCCGAATATAGGCTGAAAGCCCGTTACCCATTCTTAATAAAAAAATATTTTACAATCCATTCTTAATAATAAATTTCACGATACACTTGTACTGGTTAGTTACATACATGAATATAATTATAAGATTAATAAAATTACGTAGACTAGTCAAACATAAAAGAAAACACTAATACAGTTGTCCCTTAAAGTATAAACTAAGCCTATGTTTCAACGCTGAGGTACTCATGTCGACACTGATGATCTGCTGCAGTGTGTTGAAGGTATTCATAAATCGAGTAGTTGGCTCGTTCTGCGAATAGTTTCTGGATCGGAAAGGAGGGTCGAATGTTCTTCGTTGTCGAAGCGTGACTTGGCTGTTGTTAAAGATCAATCTTTCAGCAAGAGGTTGGCTGTCAGTACGTCCGGATAAAATGTTCGTGAAAAAGATGATGTCATTTATCTTGTGTCGTGAGTTAATTGTGTCAAGGTTCACCAGAGAGCATAGATCTTGATAGGGAGGTAGTTCTCCTCCATTCCACCCGAGATTCCTAAGAGCAAACTTTAAGAATTTTTTCTGGACTGCTTCAATTCGCTGAATGTAAGTTTCGTAGTAAGGCCGCCAAACGACGCTTGCGAAATCAAGTTTGCTTCTAACAAGTTCTTTGTAGATTGCTAGTATTGCATGAGGATCATCAAGGTCCCGGCTATACCTCCTGACGAGCGAGAAAAGTTTCAAGCTATCCACGATTACATTGTCAATGTGTTTTGTGAAAGACAGTGTACAGTCGAAGGTTACGCCTAAATCACGAACATATTCAACACGTGGTACAACATTATCTGAATAAGTATAATTGTGCAATACGAGGTGAGCTTTCATAGTAAATGTCAATACTGAGCATTTGCTCGCGTTCACATGTAGTCCGCAACTAGCACAAAATCTTCCGAAAATTTCTAAATCACTCTGCAATTTTCGGCAGTCGTCATTATGTTTGATAGGTAGGAACAATTTCACATCATCTGCGTAAATCAAAACGATTGCGTGGCCGATCACTTCAAGCAGTTTATTCATCAAAAGCACGAACAGCAATGGGCCTAGATGACTGCCTTGTGGTACTCCTGACTGGACAATAAACGAGTTCTATCTACTTCCCCGGATCTTCACAAACTGCACTCTACGTTCAAGATACGACTTGAGCCAACTGTAGAGTGAGCCACGAATCCCTGCATCTGCTACTGCCCTTAATATACTATCAATACTAACAGCATCGAAGACTTTGCTCATGTCTGTATAAATACAATCAACTTGAAACCCTTTGGAGATGTAGTCCGTAACCAAGGTGGTAAACTCACAAAGGTTTGTAACGACGGACTTCTTTTTCAAAAACCCATGCTGCACTGGAGAAATCTGATGAGCGATTGTTTCATAAAGCATTTTATACACTAGTGATTCGAAGAGCTTCGGGACAGCTGATTGTATTGCAATCCCACGATAATTTTCTACATCATAGCGTGACCCTTTTTTGTGCACCGGCGTAATTTGCGAAATTTTCCAAATTGACGGAAAACGACCGGAAGCGAGCGAGGAGTTAAATAACCATGTAAGAGGTAACACAAACTCCTGCTGGAACTGTTTCAGAATTTGGTTCGATAATTGGTCTGGGCCAGTGGACTTTTTCGTGTCTAGTTCTCGAATACCATTCACAATTTTCACCGGTATTCTCGGTAAACACGCTTTTAAAGTACGCCGCAAAGAGGTCCGTCGATGATTGAGCATCAGTAGAAGCGACACCATTGTATTTCACGATTTCTGGAACACCAGAATTCTTTCTTCTGCTTTTTATGAATTTCCAGAACGATTTTGGGTTACTTTTCAAGCTGTTTTGAATATCGGACATATACACCTGATACGCTTCCCTGTGAACTGCTTTAAACATTCGCAGTACTTCTTTGTACTTTGATACATTTTCATGAGACGCTGAGCGACGCATGCGTTTCAAAGCACTCCTTTTCTCTTTCATTAGGTTAACAAGCGCAGGCGTGAACCATTCAGGATATTTATGCAAAAATCTTCGTTGTTTTGTCACGATTGGAGCGTGACGAGAAAATATATCAAAAACAGAGAAATAAAACAGCAATGAGTTATAGTCAGTTGCATGCTCGACGACCACATCGTACCAATCAATGTTCAAAACGTCTAATGATTGTAAAGAGTTACGCATACTTGCCGCTCGTGGTTGATAAAATAACGCGTTGAGTTGAAATTCTTCCTGTGATATGAAAATATCGTCCCATATAACGTTCGCAAATTCACTCCGCACGCTATCGAAATCCATTGCTTGTAAGTTCAAATGCTTTTTGAACACTCCCGATTCACATTCGTCCGTTTCACTTGCTCTGACGGTTAATAACATCGCATAATGATGAGTTTCGTTCCGTTAATGATAGTTGACAGATGCCAGTATCGGTAGTAAATATCAAGTCAAGGAAACAGTTGTTATTGTTTGCAAGATTGCAAATTTGCATTAGGCCAGCCGATAGAAAACCATCAACAACGGCTATTTTGCGCTGTGAGCTGACTGGATCGGGTAAGTAAAAATAGTTATTTGAATAACAGTAAGATTGATTCCATTTGAAATTCGGCAGGTTCAGATCACCAACAACAGTTATTTCGTCACCAGCGCCAGCGCACTCGACAATAGAATCAATGAATAGACCAAACGACCGATAGCGGTCAATACTAGAGGTGGGTGGAATATAACCACAGCACAGATACTGTTGACTGTTGACTGTTGATAATTTTACGCAAATTGCTTCGTCTTTTCAGCTTTTGCGTGTTCGGTGCTTACAAGGCGATTGTGGACGGCAATTAGAACACCTCCTCCAGATTGTTTATCACTATTGGAGATGTCTCTGTCGCAGCGAAAAACAGTAAAGCAGGGCGGAAACAATGATGAGTCCAACACAGACTGGTCCAGGTTAGTTTCACAAAATACGTACACGTCTATGTCTAGTTCTATTGATGACATATATATATATATATATATATATATATATATATATATATATATATATATATATATATATATATATATATATATATATATATATATATATATATATATATATATATATATATATATATATATATATATATATATATATATATATATAGTTTTCTATCTTTCGCTTCCTTTTACGCTGTTCATGTTTTGATAATAAATATCTAACATTCTCTTTTTTACAGGGGATTTATGTTTCGTCGAATGTGAATGTGTAAAGGATTCAATTTGAATATTCCGTACAGGTGCGTTTTCGTCTAAAATTTCATTCGCTACAATTTCGTTATGTTCAATTCTACTTTCAGCTACAGACAGATGCGTGGTCAGTTCATTGTGTGGACTGCTGGCTGCCAAGTGGAGTGAGGAAATTATCCGGGTCGGAGTCATTGTCTCTAGCGTCGGGACGAAATGTTTGTATACCAGTGTAGTTCACAAATTCGCGGAAGTGAATTCCCTTTCGCCAGCTCGAGGGCTGCATTGCTTTTTCTTTAAAACGAATATCAATTCCTACCTTGAATGATACGAAAGACATGAGATTCAGATCGGCATCTCTTCTAACCAGTTGGATCACTTCGACAGGGCCATCAATTTCGAGATTCTGCTGCACTAGTCTAGTAATTTCATCCACAGTGGCGTGTGGCGAAAATCTAGACAGAAACAGCCAGAATTTCTGCACTCGCAGTACGATTGGGACGATCGGAAGGGGCATACCAGGTACAGGCACTTTGTCTCCACAAAAGATGCGAGACGAGTTTGCTTCGTCGTTGCATGAATCAATTAAAATGCGGGGACGTTTGGGAGATCTGGCATTAGCAGGCTGGGAAGACAGTGGAGTCAAAGGAAACTTTCGGGTTATTCGATTGATCATATTAGCGTTGTTTCTTATTTCACTTTTCAGCTCTTCGAACATTTTAGTTTGCTCCCCCAGTATGTTTTGATATCCGTCGTTCGCATCACTAAGAGCGTCACGAAAACTAGCATTACCCATAAGTTTTCTGCATGCTTGACACATCCAGAAAACGGCCGAATTGGACTTTATCTCTGCCCACAATGAGGGGTTTAGTTTAGAGCAGGCGATATGAGATGTCGATTTGCAGAAACCTTGACACTTTACCAGATCAGCAGCTTCAGTGATGTTGTTCGCACAGGCATTGCAAAGATGCTCCATCGTCGATTTTCGCCTTTACCGCCTGTTTGTGAACGAAACTTGACTTTCCACTCGTGTCGGTAGTAACAAGGAATGCGTTCCACTATCAGGTAATCACGTGAGTAGCACGATTATCACGAGATTTCACAAAAAAATAAGCATCTAAATCAGGAAATAACTCGCACTTTGTTTACAAACAAACACTCCACTCGGTCTACCGAGATCCTTCGGAAAATACGTTTTACGACAAGTTCGTCGATGAGCAAATTGTCAAAGAGGTTACCCAGAATTTACGTGCATCGGAGACTTTCCGTTATAGTGATGGAACTAAAGCTCAAGTACGCGTCGTATCAGCGGACGGGTTTTTACGATATGTAAGAATTTTCAACCTCCCACCTGAGGCCGGAGATGCGGAGATAGTAAAGGCAATGACGAGATTCGGGACGATCAGGCAGGATGTAAGGGAGAAACTTCCAACAGACCTGTGCTTCAACGCGTATAGTGGACACGAGGAGTCAGTATGGAAGTCAAAGAGGAAATCCCACCGATGTTGTACATCGGGCCTTTCAAATGTAGAATTTTTTATGAAGGTCTTCGGACTCGTTGTTTCCTGTAAAAAGAAGAAGGACATGTTAAGGCTAAGTGTCCCAAACGCGCATCCGTACAGAGTAGAATCGATAACCAATGGAACACCAGTGACAACAACCAACCACTGTCATTTGCGGACGTGCTGGAAGGTATCACACCAGCACAGAGAAAGACAGTTGAAAACACAACCCAAAATCTTACCGGCAAACCAGTTCTGGAGATATCAGCGGCACAAGGAGAATCGTTGGAAACCTCGAGCACACTAACAAGTGCTTGAAGGAGATGGACATCTCACCTCCTCAAATACCCGATAGCGAAGGCAGACCAGGGCGAACGATGGCTATGAGAAGAAATAAACGGGGCAACCTGGGTAGCAATATGGAACAGTCTAGTTCTGACAACGGGCAGTCGCTCGGTAAGATCTCCAAGGAATCATCAAGTAAGAAAAGCAAATCCACATTTGGTAAAGGTAACCCAAAAAATAAAATATAACCGCCATGATGTATAGCCGAGTAATATCTAGTGAACAGGCCTTCAAAGAAATCAGGAAACAGTTTTGATTCTTATAAAGTCTTGCATTACATTCCCATGGACAGAAATATTCTTGTCCATGCATGTTCCTCAAATTAGGAATAAATCGCGACATTCCGTTCTCACAGGCAGGTTCTGAAATAAAAGCCGCGCATGTATGATTAATAAGCATTTCTCAAAGCACTCAGCAGTTCTACTTATTTCGTAGAACGATACTTTATTATTTTTCTAAAGCATTTGAAGTCGAAATGCGACGCTCCGTTTCCGATGAGAACGAAACGATGACGGCCATATGGCAAATAACCTAAAATAATGATAATAATAATAATAATAATAATAATAATAATAATAATAATAATAATAATAATAATAATAATAATAATAATAATAATAATAATAATAATAATAAATACCGAACGATTTACGAGTAAGTGACGCCTGTCCGCGAGTAAATTGAGCGAGACGGAAGATGCAAATGTATAACTAAGTAATTAAAATTGAGAGGATTAGACGAGGACAGGACGAAGAATCGGACAAGAGAATTGTTTCTTACCGGCTCTTCTGGTAGGGTAGAATTAAGTTGAGTTATTTTAATAAATTCAATCTTGTTTCATCGAGCGTTGCGCATGGTCGAATGACCATGCGTACAGGACTCTGATGTTTTATTTCGATTTAATACAGGTCCTGGCGGAGTCTACACGGGTAGGCTCTGCACTAGTATCAATTTTAACGCTGTCCAGACACGGGTTAAGCTCTCCCTAATCATGGATTTTGTAGTAAACAGTAGCTCCGACATAGTTTTCTGCCAGGAAGTAGCTTTCAGAAATTTTTCCTTTTTAAGCTCACATAATGCTATTGTAAATGTAGGGAACTCACGAGGAACTGCCCTGTTAATACGAAAAGGTTTAGAGTACGATGATATAATAGCAGACCCAATTGTTTCAGTTTAGGGTAATGGCTTTCAATTTCATAAATGTTTATGGACAAGCGGGTTTTCAATATAAAAAAGAACGAGATCTACTGTTTTCAGAAGATATTGCGATGCATTTCAACAAGTCAGGTGTAGAACACCATATAATAGGAGGCGATTTCAATTGCATTTTGGACGCGAACGATACAAAAGGAACGACAAAAAACTACTGCGGTAACTTGAGGAAACTAGTATCAGGTTTAGATTTGAAAGATGTTGCAAAAGAAATCAAAGGACAAGCAGTACAATTTACCTTCTTCAGAGGTACATCTGCTTCACGAATCGACAGATTTTATGCTTCTTCAAAATTTATAGAATCCGTTTTATCTTTTGAAACGACTACTGTACCGTTTTCTGATCATAGGGCAATCTCGATGAAAATATGTATCGACAAAAAAGATTTTAACCATATTGGCAAAGGATACTGGAAAAATAACCCAGACCTTATACATGATGATTTCATCGAGAATGAATTTTGTTTCGAATATGAGGCTTTGCAACACAGAATAACTTACCAAAATAGTTTCCACCATTGGTGGGCAAATCACTTTAAATCTAAAGTGGAGCAGTTTTATCAAAACAAAAGTATAGAATTAAATCGTCGAATAGCAAAAAGAAAGTCGGAGCTGTACAAAACATTAATATGTGCATATTGCAATTATTACTGAAACATTTTTGAAACCTAACATTAAATTAAAATATGATCCCAATTACGTGGTTCATAGATATGATAGGATTCAGGGTTCCGGCGGTGGAGTTGCAATGGTTTTTCATCGCCGAATCAAACATCGTGCTCTTCCCCATCTTGAGACGAAAGTTATTGAAACTTTGGGAATTGAAGTCCACACGGAACTATTTATTGCCGCAGCATATTTACCATTCCGATGCACACGCGAGCACGGTGATTTACAAAAACTCACCAGAAATCGTTCCAATTTATTTCATAATCGGCGATTTTAACGCTAAACATCAATCATGGAATAATTCTCAAAGTAATTCCAATGGCAAAATTTTATTCAATGATTGTTCTTCAGGATACTATTCTATTTTGTCTGCTTTTCTTCTGTAAGAAACCCATCAACAATTGATTTGGTGCTAACAGATCAAAGTCATGTATGTAGTGATTTGATCACACATGCTGACTTTGATTCTGACCATCTTCCAATAACTTTTTCTTTATCACATGAATCAGTTTTAAACCCTATGAGCTCTGTTTTTAATTATAACAAGGCTAATTTGGAAAGATACAAAACTCATATTGAGAATAATTTCAATAATTAGCTTGATTTGCAAAACGAAGTTATTATTGATTCCGCTTTAGAAGCATTGAAATGTGCAATTATTGATGCCAGAAATTATTCTGTTCCAAAGGCTCAAGTGTAATTTGATTCACCAATAATTGACGAAAATCTTCAATTTCTAATTCGTTTGAAAAATGTTCGCAGACGTCAATATCAACGTTCTCGTGACCCTGTTTTTAAAACTATTTATAAAGATTTACCGAAAGAGATTAAACATAGATTTACTCTTCTGAGAAATCAAAATTTTGAGACTAAAGATGAAAAATTGAAACCATATTCAAAACCCTTTTGTAAGCTGTCGAAGATTCTTAAGAAACCTTCGAAGCCTATTCCAGTTTTAAAAGATGGTGAACGTTTTCTTGTATCCAATGAGCAAAAGGCTGTGTTCATAACTCAAATTTGAATTTTGTGAGTCCAATTGAAAATGAAGTCAATTTGATTTAATTTCTTCCCAAAATTTTTTACCTGCAGAAATAATTGAAACTAACTTGAATGAGATCAAATCAATTATTAAAAATTTCAAAAATATGAAAGCACCATCAAACATCTCCCTGAGAGCACAATGAATTTTTTAGTGAAAATTTTCAATTGCTGCTTCAAAATCGCATATTTTCCAAATTATGGAAAAATGCCAAAATTATTCCAATTTTAAAACCGGATAAGAATCCAGCTGAAGTTTCTGGTTACCGACCAATCAGTTTGCTTTCTTCAATAAGTAAACTGTTTGAGAGAATTATTCTTAACAGAATGATGTCACACACCAACGAAAATTCAATTTTTGCAAATGAACAGTTTGGATTTCGCCATGGGCATTCCACTACTCAATTACTAGAGTTACTAATATGATACGAGCTAACAAATCTGGAGGTTATTCCACTGGGGCTGCTCTTTTAGACATAGAAAAAGCATTCGACAGTGTTTGGCACAAAGGTTTGATTGCGAAATCGCAAACTTTTAATTTTCCAATTTTCCTAATCAAAATTTTGAAAAATTATCTTACTGATCGAACTCTGCAGGTTGTCTATCAGAATTCTTAATTTGATAGATTTCCTGTCAGAGCAGGTGTGCCCCAAGGTTCAGTATTGGGCCCAGTCCTGTACAACAAATTCACTTCAGATCTTCCTGATTTATTACTTGGTCGGTGGAGGACCTACCAAAACTAAATCTCGATCGCTGGGCAACACCATCGGCGATCTAGTGAGGGTGGGCAACACTAGCCTCTTTTAAACGGCTAGCACGGCCGTGAGCTGCTTTCTCGCTCTCAGGGTCTGCTCTGACATCGAAGGGCTGATCAAAGAATTGGATGTTCGGGCAATAAAAGGACAATAGTTAATTTTAATACTATATTAATCTGCTATCCACTTATACGATCGCAAGTATTACTGTGCCGGCCGGGCTTTCACTGCTGCTTCTGTTGCTTCGGGTGCTGACGATGCTCGTTGCTGCTGGACTTTTATGCTGCTTGGCTCGTTCACGCAGCGGTTAACGCTGCCGCTGCCTCTGCTGCTGTGGCTGGGTACTTGGGGAACGGTTTATTCCCGCTCTAATGGGCTAGGGGTTTACGCTGTCCCATCTCCGGTGCGTTTCCTGGGCGGAATAAGGCTCTCGTGGCCTAATCAGCTTAGCCCGTCCCGTGAAACCGGACCAAGGGAGTATTTGCCGCCAAGTCGGCTGCTGGAACCGCTTACTTCCGATCTGTATCTAAGATACAATTCCGGGTCCTGATTCGACAATTCTTCGAAAATTAGCACAATTTGCTTCACTGTCGTAATATGAAGAGGAGTATCTTCTTTTTATTTTTAACTAACTTGAACTTTATTTTAAGGCCACTTAACTATTAGCACATTCGACCTTTCTCTGATGGTAGCACAAGTGTAAAAGGCCTCTACTATTCGTTGGACCCAGTAGCTTACCCCAAATTTCCCTTTTTTTTTCTTAGTATAAATTTCCCATTATAACGCCGGGAGCATTCTTCTGACAGCCTACTTGGGTGGTGCATTTTATTCAGCAGCATCAGGGTTGCGTATCGAGTGGATTTTTTCCTAACTGTTCTACGGGAGTGTATATTTAATTTTAAACTATCCTACATTTAGCTTTTAAGTTTTTTAATAACTACTTAACAAAAACGTATTTAGACAAGCAAAATGAGCAAAGTGCCTCAACGGTAACACTACCCTATACTCCCCCTTAAAATTAATTAATAATCTCGTTATTAATTAATTTTCGACCTTTATTTATTTACATATAACAAACCCAGGTTTGAGTTTCACCTTTATATGCAATCGGACCACACAAAACAAAACAACGTTTGTGTGTTCTATCATCAAATAGTTGCTCTCGTGTCACTCATGAGAGGCTATCTTCGTAGACCACAATCGCGGATCGATTAATGAATCTGTACATCTCCCAATTCTCTCAAACAGTTCATTGTTTGATGGAAGAGTAAAAATTCTCGCTCCTATTAGTTGGCGAACTTATTCCTGATGACGCGTTATTTAATCAAAATATTCCTAGTCGGACCAATCGCTCTCGGGTACTCAAACGAACGCTTTTTTGTTTCTCTTGTAATGAATAGTTACAGGTTATACCGGTAAATCCCTGTGAATGGCGAATTCGGAATATAATCTAAATTTCCTATTGCTCTGATCGGTGGTGTCTCTCAAAAACGCTTCTTTTCGTACATGATATTTTATTTCTGTGACGTTACGCTACTTGACCGAAAGTGCGAGAGGGTCCTTGAGTAGGCTTTTAATTTGCGTCTGATCAGATCCGCATCTCTCTCTATCAAAATTATTTTGGCTCTAGAGCTACAAACAACAATTATAAACATAACCATATATTTCAACAAACTGAATTGAACAAACAAAAACCTGATTAAATTATTGAATTAGCGTACAGGTAAGTTTGTAAAAAGTGAAGTAAATTATGAGATTTTATATCTATCCTGAATTACCAGGCTTCAAATCTGCTGAGGAGAAAATCCCTAGGTTTTCGCCTTGATCATCAATCAGCTCATATGAGCTTGTTCCCCGCCGTGACACAATGGTACAAGGTACATACATTGGCCCAAGCTTGGCGTTATACGCATCCCCTGCTGAGGATAAAGCGAAATTCCGCTTAAAAACTTTCTGTCCCACCTGATACACTGAAGCAGGCTTACGGAACCGAAGGTTGTATGATCGGGAACTTTTTTCGTGTGCTTTGAGCAGGTTCTTTTGAACGATGTCATATATGACTTGATTCACCCTGAGTCTGTTTTCTTGCCTGTTAATTTCAGAAACATCAGCCTTATCCGTATCTCGCCGGTGTTCTTCCCCACTGACGACTCTTTCGTGCCCGAAGAGAATTTTGTAGGGAGAAAATGATGAAATGAGAATGATGTGAGGTATTATTTATGACAGCTTCTATTTCGGATATCCTCGTATCCCAAAGTCGCTGATCGGTTCGAACGTACGTACGTATGCACGCATTAATAGTCCGGTTCAGCCGTTCGACCGGATTGGCCTGGCTGTGATGCCGCGAATTCGCCCAATGTTGCACCTGATATCGACGGAGGAAATTTTGGAAGTCTTTGCTAAGAAAAGCCGACGCGTTGTCGCTTTTAAGAAACTCTCGAACAGCAAATCGACGGAACCACTGCTCTTCAAGAATCTTGATTACCAGCGGAGTGGATATCTTTTTAATCGGTACCAAAACTGTCCACTTGGAAAAAAGGTCGAGTAGTCCAAGCAGGTGCGTATTTCCAGCTTTCGAACGGGGCAATGATTGAATAAAATCAATTGCCAACATCTGAAACGGTTTAGTAGTGAGACGAGGATGGACCATCGTCGGATGTTGTGATGTGTGGGTTTACACTCTTTACAAATCACGCATTTGTCGATGTATTTTCGAACAGCGCCATCTTCGGCCAAAAATATCTCGTACGCACTTTATCTAAAAGTTTCTCGTACCCGATGTGAAATGCTTCGACGTGCTCTCTTCGAAGCACATCACTCCGTGATGTCTCCGGAACACAAAGCTTCCACTCAAAGCGAAAGTCTAGAACTTCGGTTTTAGATGGTACAAATTTATACAGCTTGCCCCCTTCTACTTTATAATCCAGGAGCTCATCTGGGCTGGCAAGAACATTTTTATATAAATCTGAGTACCATACGTCATCTTTCGATTCCAATACTGATATCTCTATTGAGCGGGACAGTGCATCGGGGATGACATTATCTTTCCCGCGACGGTGTCTTATCTCAAAATCATAACCCTGTAGTTCTATGCTCCACCGGCTCAGTCTAGATGACGTACGCCACTTCACTTTCATTATATGTGTAAGAGCGGAAGCGTCTGTCACGACCATGAAATGTGTCCCTTCAATGAACGGGCGAAATTTATCAATGGCTGACAGAACAGCTAGCCCTTCTTTCTCAGAAGCTGCGTATGCCTGCTGCGCTGGAGAGCGCTTTCGAGAGAAGTAGGCAACAACTTTCTCTCCTGTATCGTGCTGTTGCGTTAAAATTGCTGCGATTGCGCTATCGCTTGCATCAGTCTGAATTTGGAAGGGCAGATCGAAGTTCGGATTGGCAAGCACGGGTGCGGCAATCAAGCTTTCTTTAAGCTGCAGAAATGATTGCTCAGCTGTTGGTGTCCAATTTAGTGTCTTGGGTTTCTTTCGCAGAAGATCGGAGAGAGAAACGGACATTGTACTGAAATTGGGGATTAAGCGGCGGTAATAATTCGCCATACCCAAAAAGCGACGAAGAGCGCTTAATGAAGCCGGGCGCTCAAAATTGACAATCGCTACCACTCTCTCGGGATTCGGTCGTAATCCCTCAGGCGAAAGAATATATCCCAGATATGTTAGCTCACTCACGCAAAATTTTGATTTATCAATATTTATCGATAAGTTTGCTGCCTTTAGTCGTCCGGCTACTTCCAAGAGAGTTTGAAGGTGAGCTTCGAATGTGTCACTCACGACGACGATGTCGTCGAGATACACGAATACGTTCGGTTCCAATTCACCATACCCCAGTACTTGGTCCATTAGTCGAGCCAAAGTGGCTGGACTGTTGACCAACCCGAATGGTAGTCTGGTGAACCGAAACAATCCCCTTCCCAGCACTGAAAATGCCGTATACTTGCGCGAGTCTTGGTGGAGTGAAATTTGCAAAAATGCCTTGGTTAAGTCAATAGTTGACAAATACCGACTCGCACCCAGTCTGCTTAGTATACGGTCCTGGTGTGGGAGGGGATATGCATCCCTTCTCGTCCGCTCGTTTAGCCGTCTGGCATCTAAGCACAAACGAACCTCACCTGTTGGTTTGATAACAGGCACTGTGCTTAGAGACCAGTCACTTCTACTTGCCTCAACAGCTTTCTGCTCTATCATTTTATCCAACTCAAAATTAATTTTCTTCTGCATTCCAGGCGATGTGGGGTAAGGATTGGTTCTGATAGGTGGTAAGTTCTTGCTGTTGTCTTGAAGCTCTATTTTATGAGTAATGAGAGAAGTAACTCCGAGCGCTTCTCCGTCTATTGCCACTTTAAATTGCTTTTTCACTTTTTCGAGCTGACGAATTTGATCGCTAGTTAGCAGAACTGTGCCCCCTTCGTTCCCCTTTGCAATTAGCTCATCTACTTGCAGTTCTTCTGCGTCCAATTTTTCTACTGTCATTTCAGTTCGCGACGCCTGCACAGCTGGCTCGATCCGAAACGCAGTCCAGAAGTCTTACCCCAATATCAATTGTCGTTTTAAAGTGGGTGCAACCAGAGCAGTTATAATTTTGTTTTCTTCGTTGAAGGTTATAGGTAAATGCACATAGCCTTCAACCTCAACCGGTGTCCCTGAGGCAGTGTTAATGGACACATCAGTCGGAAACACTTTTAATTTCATTAAATTTATCAATTTCTTGCAACCAATACCTAGTACAGTTTTTTGCGCTCCACTATCTAATAATCCTATCATCTCTCTCCCCATTACAAACACTCTAGCGAACGGTCGATTATCTCCATCGAGTCGCACTAAAATTTCTTCTATCTCGTTATCTGAGTGGTATTCATTCCCAGAATAGGGTTCGAATCCATACATCATCAACTGATCGTATGTTGTCGATTTGTTAATGGGAGGACTTGGGGGTGGTAATTCAGCTTGCCTCCTCATGCTGAATTCTGCGTGTTTTTTTGACAGACTGGACACAAATGTGTCAGAACGTCCGAAAACCCACAGAGTCTACAGAACTTTCGTTTGTTTTCAGGACACTCCACGTAATGATGACCAGTTTTCTTGCAATTATAACAGGTACCGATTGGAGGCCTTTTATATTGCTCAGCTAAAGTTTTCAATGTGCTCTTGGTAGATCCTTCCATTGGATCTGAGAGAGTCACATTTTTCCCCTCTCTTCCCCCCTCTGATTCCTTAAAACGATTCTGATCGTTTGTCTCTACTTTTGACTGTTTTTTAGCAAAATTTGGCGTGTTTACTGTTAAACTGCCACCAGAAGTTTTTGTTTTAGTAGAGTAGAGCTCATTAATTTGGTTATATTTTGGTCGGTTGGGGATATCGGACGATTTTGGAAACATGTTCCAATTGTTTTCGTCTACGATGCGACCAATTTTTTTTAATTTTGAGAGAGTTTTAATTCTAACGCCGGTCAACGCATTTTTATAATCGAATCGCGTATTCCGCCAAATTATTTCAAATCGTCGTCTTTCTGAGATCGATTTAGTCATCGATTGAAATAGCTTTTGCATATCGTGGAAGTAGTCCACGAATTTTTCTCTAGGTTGCTGCCGACGATTGGTATCCTGACTTTCGATTTGATAATCGAGATCTGGCGGTAAAAATTCCCGTTTCAATTCTCGTTTTAATTCTGCCCATGTCCGAGATTCCCGATTTTCGAAACCATTCATAAACCAATCTTTAGCTCGACCGGAAAATAAATGGATCGCGCCTCGAAAAAGTTCTCGCTCGGGAATGTCTTCCGCTTTGCTCCGCATTTTAATTTCTTTAAGAAATTCCGAAAGCCTTCGTCCTTGATCTTTTCCGTCGTACTTAATTCTCCATTCTGATACTGGAATTCTTTTCAAACTGTTCCTTCTTGTTTTCCGTTTCCGATTCTTATGTTTAGTGTAACTCGAGTCTGATTCTGTCTTAGAACTCTTACTAAAGCTTTCTGCTGTGCTTGCGCTAGACGGCGAAGAGCTTACATAACGAGTATGTTTCCTGCTCTGTTTCCAATGTGTCTGTTTCTTTTTTCCACTTTTAGTTGTTTTCCTTGTATTCTTTTTCTGATTCCTATCCGATGATTCATCGGTACTTTCCTGTGTTTCATAGTTCTCCTTAACGTTATTATAGAATATTTCGTTAACATTTATATTAAACTTTTCTGAGGGTAACGCGGTTTCTTTATCATTCTCTCGCTTTAGCTCGACAATCGAATCGGTTTTCGGTGCTTCGTTTTGTTTTAATTTATTGTTCAATTCAATTAATAATTTTTCTAGTCGTTTTTTCTTTTTCATATTCTCTTCTGCATCTTCTATTTTCTTCCTCTTTAGTGCAGTTTCTCTTTCCTTCATTTGTTTCTGTTGTTCTGAAGTCTGTATTACAAAAGTTTTAAAGATTTTTAATAGTTCTGTTGCATTATCCAAAGAACCATTCTCGTAGTTTTTCAATACCTTCATCACGTCTTCTGACCTTTCAATCGCCAATACAATTTCTTTTTTCTTTGATTCTAATGATTCATTTCCAATTCCTCCACTTGCTTCATCTTCTATCATCTCATTTTCCAAATCCTTTGCTGTTGCAGTTTCATTCAAAATTTCAATTTCAGATCGAACGTCCTCTAAAGCTACGGATATATCATCTTCTAAAGGTTTCGGTGCGGGTGTATTGCATTCGGGTTTTCCCCCAACAAAATGTTTCTGAAAAATTTCATTGTCTCGTTTGCCAATGTTTACCACCTCTAACTGATATTTATTTGCTCCCGGAGATTTCATAAGCAGAAATATATAAATATACTCTATAGTGAATCACTCGTGTTTTCAATTTTAACCGTTGCCGGATATCACATTTTGGATTATACAGTAGATCGGCAATAATCATCAATGTCGTACTAATCATTGAAATTTCTTCAACTAATTTCATTCGGCTTGGGGCAAAAGAAAAAACCTCAGTCTCCCTTTCAATTCGCATCTTATCTTTTAACTTCCTTCTTTTAACACTTTCGTGTTCCTTGGAATCAAATGGAACACTTCGAACCGCTAATTCATGCTCAACCTCGTTAATTGAGAGATGAGACACATCCAAGTTTCTGTAGAGCTGTTGTAAATCCATCGTGTTATATTCTATAATTACTGAGACACACTTTAACCGAATCAACTACTTCTCTAAATGTTTATGGTAGGTAATAAATAATGAGAAAAAAAAACCGAAATGAATTCGCTTTGTTTGAAACAACGAAATTGTTTGAATATATTGATCGAATCAAGACCCATTAAACAAAACAAAATTATTTGAAAAATCGCTACTCCCGCTATTCGATGAAATAACTACACTTTTTGTTCGCTTTTGCATGCG
The DNA here is from genome assembly GCF_029784165.1 of Wyeomyia smithii. Lineage (NCBI taxonomy): Eukaryota > Metazoa > Arthropoda > Insecta > Diptera > Culicidae > Wyeomyia > Wyeomyia smithii. The sequence continues at coordinate 132,398,244 of NC_073695.1, forward strand.
TACGCGCACTAGTAAGTTTGTGCAATGTAAATCAATTTTGGATTGGGGGAAATAATTTCCATGTTACCCTTTTGGCACTACTCCTAATTTCCCTAAGACTTTCCTAACTCCTCATACACTCCAGATCCTGTCGACTATCCAAAACCTTGATCAGCTTATGTATTTTAGTTGGGCGTCATTTATTACTTGGTCGGTGGAGGACCTACCAAAACTAAATCTTGATCGCTGGGCAACACCATCGGCGAACTAGTGAGGGTGGGCAACACTAGCCTCTTTTAAACGGCTAGCACGGCCGTGAGCTGCTTTCTCGCTCTCAGGGTCGGCTCTGACATCGAAGGGCTGATCAAAGAATTGGATGTTCGGGCAATAAAAGGACAATAGTTAATTTTAATACTATATTAATCTGCTATCCACTTACACGATCGCAAGTCTTACTGTGCCGGCCGGGCTTTCACTGCTGCTTCTGTTGCTTCGGGTGCTAACGATGCTCGTTGCTGCTGGACTTTTATGCTGCTTGGCTCGTTCACGCAGCGGTTAACGCTGCCGCTGCCTCTGCTGCCGTTGATCGGACTCTGCTGCTGTGGCTGGGTACTTGGGGAACGGTTTATTCCCGCTCTAATGAGCTAGGGGTTTACGCTGTCCCATCTCCGGTGCGTTTCCTGGGCGGAATAAGGCTCTCGTGGCCTAATCAGCTTAACCCGTCCCGTGAAACCGGACCAAGGGAGTATTTGCCGCCAAGTCGGCTGCTGGTAACCGCTTACTTCCGATCTGTATCTAAGATACAATTCCGGGTCCTGATTCGACAATTCTCCGAAAATTAGCACAATTCGCTTCACTGTCGTAATATGAAGAGGAGTATCTTCTTTTTATTTTTAACTAACTTGAACTTTATTTTAAGGCCACTTAACTATTAGCACATTCGACCTTTCTCTGATGGTAGCACAAGTGTAAAAGGCCTCTACTATTCGTTGGACCCAGTAGCTTACCCCAAATTTCCCTTTTTTTTTCTTAGTATAAATTTCCCATTATAACGCCGGGAGCATTCTTCTGACAGCCTACTTGGGTGGTGCATTTTATTCAGCAGCATCAGGGTTGCGTATCGAGTGGATTTTTTCCTAACTGTTCCACGGGAGTGTATATTTAATTTTAAACTATCCTACATTTAGCTCTTAAGTTTTTTAATAACTACTTAACAAAAACGAATTTAGACAAGCAAAATGAGCAAAGTGCCTCAACGGTAACAGATTTACCTCCAGGATGCACAAAGTCATTGTTTTGCGATGACACAAGCATTTCCGTAAAAGGAAAAAGCCTTCGTGTCATATGCAGTCGATTGCAGAAAAGTTTAGATATTTTTTCTTCCTACTTGCAAAAGTGGAAAATCTCTCCCAATGCTTCTAAAACTCAAATGATAATTTTTCCTCATAAGCCTAGGGCTTCTTTCCTCAAGCCAAACAATAATCACGTTGTCAAGATGAATGGGGTTATTTTAAGTTGATCTGACAAGGTTAAGTACTTGGGACTAATTTACGATAAAAAACTTATTTTCAAAGAGCACATTGAGAGTATACAAGCCAAGTGCATCAAATATACGAGATGTTATTATCCTTTCATTAACAGGAATTCTGAACTTTGTTTGAAGAACAACCTTTAGATTTACAAACAAATTTTTAGACCAGCAATGCTTTATGCAGTACCGATCTGGTCAAGTTGCTGTTCAACAAGGAAGAAAACGCTCCAAAGGATTCAGAATAAAATTCTGAAAATGATTTTGAAGCGTCCTCCTTGGTTTGGTACACTCGAATTACATAGACTTACTGGTGTTGAACCATTAGAAGCTATGTCAAAGAAAATTATTAACAATTTTCGACAAAAATCGTTGCAATCCTCAATTGCTACGATAAGCTCTCTTTATAGCCAATAAGTTAGCAATTAAGTTAGTTATAAATTTACTTCCCCTTTTCTGACAAGTAAGTTCAAATCCCTACGAATCATAAGTCCTAATTGCGAAAGCAAACAAATCCTAATAATTAAAATTACAAATTTCTAACAGTGTTGAGAAGGCACCATTTGAGATTGGACACACATACTAATTATTTACTAATATTTATCATAAATACTTAAGCTACTAACAAATCCTCCTCTAAAAAAAAAAATGTCTGATGGAGCTGCCTCACAATATAAAAATAGAAAAAAACTATGCAAGTATTTGCATATTCAAAACAAAATATAACGTCGATGCAGAGGCATTTTTTTGCGACTTCTCATGGTAAAGGATGCAATTGGTGGCATATTAAAACGAAAGGCAAGAAATGCAAGTATAGCTAAAGAACATGAGCATCCCATTACAGGCGCAAAAGAATTGTATGATGGGTCTAATCAGAAAAGTAATAAAAATTCATCAAAAATGTCATTTAGTTGGGTATCATATGAAGAATATGAACAAGGAGTAACAGAGTGGAGCAATATTTTCAAAAAATATATAATAATAGCTGCCATACAAAAGTATCACTCTTTTGTTCCGATTTCAGAAAATAAGATACAAACGAAGCTGTTTTCAAAAGATGACTGTGGTGACCGGCGGAAGACACGGTAGCAGTAACATCATCCATCACCGCCTGAGCGTGGTAGTCGTAGAATGCCGGCCGCATCATCTTCGGTTTTCTCTCCCCAGCCGCAACGTCCACAAGCGGTCTGCCTGAAGCCCGGAATGGCGAGCCGTCCAGTCCTGGAGCCGCTTCCACCTGAAGACGGTCCTCCAAAAGCGGTTGACTCGCCTTTGGCAGCCTTCCCGGTGGTCCGCTCCTTGTTGGTTGTCCGCTCCTTGGTGGTAGACCGCTCCTTGTTGGTAGTCCGCTACATGTCGTCTCCAGAGTATCCGGAAGAATGAGCTCTCTGTACCATGCACACCTCTATTTACATGCATTCGCATGCACAGCAGGCTGGGGAAATTTCACTTCCCCTATCGCGCTGTTGGGTCGACTAAAATGGGGCGGAAACCTTTACAGGTTGCGTTTGTTTGTCAGGGGAATATTGCCATTTCGGAAATAACTCACAACTCAGTTGAATCAAGTAGATTTTATTACTATTCTCTCTATCACTACATCACCCTTCGCCTGTACTCTATTCTTATATATTGTAAATATATTTATTATCAAATCGAGAAGGTTTTCTTAAAGAAGATCGTTCTCTCAAGTATCTTGAAACAAACTGGCTGGCTGATTCGACTTCTGGTAAAGATTCCATTTTGTTAGCATGTAGAACAGAAGAGGTTTCAGAACCATGGTTAGGAAAGTAACGGAAACTATCCAGGTCTGTGTGTTCGTCGTTGTGTTGCTAGCTCTTCACTCCTGTTTCCATGTTTTCAAATCTGGAAAAGGCTATTTTGACGTCTTGGACATTTCGTGCATATTGCACCCCATTCTTACTGATGATCACAACCTTGGCACCATTCCTTGCCACGACTTTAAACCATTCCGATGAAAACGTTGGATCGCTCTTACTTTTCTTATATTGTGCTAATAAGACTGAATCTCCAATATTAATTTCAGATTCTCTGGCATGATTCACTGTATCTGCGTATTTCTTACTAGTCAATTTCGCCTCCGCATCCCATTCTTGGAGATCCATCCGATCAATAATTTTTGACGTGAACGGACCCCACAGACTTGGAAATGTTCCGCAATATTTCCACCCAACCATCAACTTGAAGGGAGTCACTCCCAGTCGTGCATGCGGAACGAGTGTGTTGTGATTATGCACGTACCTTTGCAATGCTAGTCTCCATTTGTCACCATCAATTCTAGATGCGGTCAAGGCTTTTATTATACTTTGATTTTGCCGCTCAACTGCTCCGTTCGATTGTGGACTTAGCGGAATAGTTTTCCGCACCTTTACTCCTTTACTTTCCCAAAATGACTCAAATGCAGAGCTTTGAAACGGTGGACCGTTATCACTTTGTAAGATAATAGGGCAGCCCCAAAGTTGAAAAACTTCGCAAAGGGCAGCATTTGTACTATCTGCACTGATGTTTTTCATTTGTAGCACAGCCAAATAACGAAAATATGTATCAATGATGACCAAGAATTCACCGGATCCGGAGTTTGGCATCGACAAAAAATCTATTTTCAGAACCTTCCAAGGTCCATCGGGAAGAATTCTGCTAGAAAGAGGTAGTGGGGGGTTCTTTTTTGATATTTTAATGCAAGTTTCACAGTTCTTTACGTATTTTTCCACTTCAGTGGACATACCTGGCCACCAAAAATAGTCACTCATTATTCGTTTCATGGCAACTTCTCCCACATGGCCACTATGAGCTGCTTTCATTGCTTTATAACGAAGACAGGTTGGTAAAACGGCTTTATCATCTTTAAAAATTAAGGACCCAAGATAGTACAGGCTATTCTCTTAAGCTTCATACCTTCGTAGTTTATCTGGCCATACGTTGTATCGCAACGCTTCATTAACCAGTTGAAGTTCTCTATCTTGCTCAGAGTGTCTTTTTATATCACTCCATGATATTTCCGTGCAACCAAAATCCAGAGCGTACAGAAAATGACTTTCGTCATCTTCTTTGAAAATATCATTATCCTTCGTTAGTCGGACCAATCTAGATAGCGCGTCCGCTACATTCTCATCTCCTGGAACCCTTTCTATGGTATAGTCGTATGACTGTAGCCTTAATGCCCATGACTCAGCTCTTGATGCAGCCCGTTTTTCTAGCCGATGCCAGCTGTTGAAAATGTATTCATTAGCCTCAGAATCGGTACGTATGATGAACGATTTGCTAAGCAGGTAGGATGAAAATCTTTCTACGCCCCACACTACTGCCAGAGCTTCTTTTTGTGTGTGAGAATATCACTGTTCCGTGTTAGACGGAGCCTTAGAAGCGCATGCAATAATCTTTGGAGTACCAGAAGTGTTGAACTGTACAAGAACAGCTCCCAATCCAATAGGTGAGGCACCGACGAAAAGCTCGGTTTTATCGTTTGAATTGTAGTAACCGAGGCGTTTGATTGTATTTAATGAATCGCTTTTTAGACGTTGGAATTCGTTTTCTTTCGATTCAGTCCAATAAAATGTATTGGAGTTTGCTATAGCACGAAGATATCGCGTTCTATCTGCTCTGTTCAAGAGGAACTTGTCTATACAGGTAATCAATCCAAGGAAGCTCTTCACTTCAGCAGAAGTGGTCGGGGTCCTGAAATGCTTTGTTGCATTTACTTTTTCATCATGTACTTCCCAGCAACCTGCCTTCACAATAAACCCCAGAAATTTGACTTTTTGACTTCCAAAGACGCATTTGGAAGTGTTCAATTTGACATTATTATTCTCAAGACGAGCAAGCACAACTGCAAGATTTTCCCATGCAACCACCTAATATCTTCCTCTGCTTCTTGAAATATATCTGGTGCGTTGCATAGTCCAAAGGGTAGTCTTATGCATCGGAACACCCCAAACTCAGTATAGAAGTTTGTTAAATGGCGGGAATCCTTGTCCAGTTCGATGTGGAAAAAAGCATTTGTCAGGTCAATGGTAGAGAACCATGCGGCACCATCAAGTTCAGCCAAGATTGATTCGAGAGTTGGCATTGCGAAAGGTGTACGATTGATATAACGGTTGGGTCCCCTAAGATCGATAACCAACCATATATCTTCCGTTCCTTTTGGGACTATTACTAATGAAGAGCAAAATGATGCATCCATGTCATCAGTTACTCTTTCTATAATATCAGCTGCGACCAACTGATGTAATCGTTCTTGTACCAACGGTTTAACTGCCAGTGGTATATTACTGAATATATTTCTGCTTGGCGTCATTGATTTATCATAATGTATTTTAACCGGTAGCACGTTAAACTTCGGAAACAGTTCATTTGTAATTATCGACACAATTTCGCATTTACTGTTGGGTAGACTTTCAGACAATCCTTTTAGCGCTGGAACTTTCAGCCCCATTAGAAGAATGCTGTATCTTGATGCAGTCATTCTACTCAATAACGCTTTATGTTCATCGATCACATTAAATTTCTCAATGAATGTGAGTCTATCTTCCGAGATAAATAAGTTGGCCTCGAATGTGGCTAACACGTCAATCTCATCACGAGCAGCGTAGGCCTTTAGAGGGCGATCGGAGCCGAATTTTAGGTTACAGATCTCGCTTTTGTATCGATCGTCTTGCAATAATGTTTTGAAATCTTGTTTTGTGAACGTGTTGACCTGTGCGCCGGAATCAATCATAAATTTACATGGCATTCCTGCTACCATCGCAGATACGAAACCTTAATTTTTGTATGTACCGATCTGACAAACTACCATCAAATCTGCATTTTCTGATGTGTTTATAGCAACCTGTCAATAAATATAATCGGTTTATTTGCATGTTTTTCTTTATTTATATTTTATTTTATTCAGACTTTTGTTTAATCAATACGAAGTTAAAATAATAAAATCCTTATACATTTGATGGAGTTTTGAATGAACAAACAAAAGTCCTAATCAATTCTCTTCCTTCTTACTCACTTCTGCCTGTTCGCTATTTGTTTCATCACTCTCCTCGACTGCATTTCTTTCTGGTTTATATGATGGCGAATTCTTCTCCTGATCAGTTGGACTATGATACATTCCAGCTTGCGTTCGGCTTCTGCAAGCTCTCTGTATATGACCTATACGACCGCATCAAACGATGAATAGCGTTGGAAAAGGGTTAGTTATCCGGACTTGGTGAATCAGGAGTAGACTTCGTGTTTCGGAAGATTTGTAGCAATTGTGGACCGGCCTTTATCTTAAAGATGGTAAATTTTGTCGCCTCGTCTCCGATTACAGACAACCTCATTGTATCCTCTAGTAATTCCTTCCATGCTTCGTAAGAACATCGGTGGATCTCGTTGTCACCTTCATTTGGCTTACATTCCGGAATATGCATTGCTGACACGGACATTTGTTGCACTGACGATATAAAACGGGAACCTTCCACGTCGTTTGTCGGCTTTTGCTCATGTGCATGTTGCGTACTAGTTGGCCCCACTGCCTGGTCGAAGCCGACACTACTAGCATGACTACCTAGAGGTTCCTGCTGTTTATTAAGCTTTTCCAGACTGGCCTTTAGAGTGTCCATTTCGTGACGCATACGGAGTAATTCTTGCTCAAGCTCAGGACTCTTGGTCTTTTCAGACTCCAAATCTTTAGATAGCATTTCTATTTTTGCATAGTTCTCTTTGTTTTCTTTCGGTTGTTTCATATGCTTGATTCTGTAAATATAAATTTACCTTAAATCGGTATAACAGGTATTACACGAAGCAAATATTTGCTATTTTTGGTACGGATTTTATTTTGTGCAAAAAATATTCGTACCAAAAGTAGCAAATATTCGCTTCGTCTAATACCTGCTTATCAAAGTTAACATCGAAATAGTTCGTCTTGGGTAGTTAGCCTATACAACAGAGAGACGCCGAGACACTCACCGTTAAGGCAACTGTCAACATCAAAACGGACGATCTGTATAATTTTGCATTGCCGTTATCCGTTTTGATGTTGACAGTTGCCTTAACGGTGAGTGTCTTGTCATTTCTCTAATATATAGGTTCCCTAGTCTTGGGAACAAGTGTGTCTTTGACGCTGTAATTTTTCCAAACTAAATATCGTACTCTTTCTTACAAGTAATCATAATGGTAACTTCGACAGCGTTTAACTTGTACTCTTCTAGACCACTCGACGGCTCAGAAGTAATTCTGTAAACTATACTGTTCTTGTCAGTTTTCGAAAAAAGCAGTACTTGACCTCTCGCAAGTTAGCTTCTGATTACTTGACCTCTGTACTTGACCTCTCGCAAGTTAGCTTCTGATTACTTGACCTCTGTACTTGATCTATCGAAAGTCATTGTTCAAAAAAAAATTTAGTACTTGACCTCTCGCAAGTTGGTATTTGATTACTTGACCTCTCGCAAGTAGATTTTTTTCCGGTACTGTACTTGACCTAACGCAAGTCAGCATATGGTTACTTGACCTCTCGCAAGTTTCATGTTTATACGTGAAGAGTGATTGGAAAAAATACATCAACAACCACAATCCAATCTTATCCAAAGACGAACTTGTATGGTTGAATTATCCTTCTATAGCTGATTTACTTACACACTGCCGCTGGAAACTTTGCTGCGCCATTGTGTTGACCGGCGGAAGACACGGTAGCAGTAACATCATCCATCACCGCCCGAGCGTGGTAGTCGTAGAATGCCGGCCGCATCATCTTCGGTTTTCTCTCCCCAGCCGCAACGTCCACAAGCGGTCTACCTGAAGCCCGGAATGGCGAGCCGTCCAGTCCTGAAGCCGCTTCCACCTGGAGACGGTCCTCCAAAAGCGGTTGACTCGCCTTTGGCAGCCTTCCCGGTAGTCCGCTCCTTGTTGGTTGTCCGCTCCTTGGTGGTAGACCGCTCCTTGTTGGTAGTCCGCTGCATGTCGTCTCCAGAGTATCCGAAAGAATAAGCTCTCTGTACCACGCACACCTCTATTTATATGCATTCGCATGCACAGCAGGCTGGGGAAATTTCACTTCCCCTACCGCACTGTTGGGTCGACTAAAAAGGGGCGGAAACCTTTACAGGATGCGTTTGTTTGTCAGGGGAATATTGCCATTTCGGAAAAAACTCACAACTCAGTTGAATCAAGTAGATTTTATTACTATTCTCTCTATCACTACAATGACGAATCATTTACTTATGATGTATATAAAATATAAGGTGAAACAAGTTCTGTAAAGTATCTATGTCATGAAAAAAAATGTAATAAAACTCGAAAATAAATATTTAATTCTTATTTATCACTTGAAACATTTTAACTCTTCTTGAGAACCGTTCGCCCAATCGTCTTGTTGTCAAAGAATGAATTGTATATTTTTGATCAAGCATTCCAATGAACGTATGGTTTTTGCTGGTGAACCATGGACAAATTAAAAGAAACGTGTATTTTCCTAAATAATTATAATTTTTCGAGCCTAAATTAGAAATAACTCGAAAACCGATGCCTTTAGAACGTTAACTGCTAAGAGCTTTTTGACTCAAAATGAATCTCTGCATCTTTTAAAATCATCAGAATACAAATATTTTAAAAATGTTTGAATTGGAATTCTTATTAAAAAAAAAAATCTACCATAAAAAAATTAATTTAATGTTTATTTTTAATTTTTTTTTGCCAAAATTGCATTTTAAATTCCCTACAAATCATTTTCAGACAGTTTTTCTATACAACCAACGGTTTCTGGGCTACAATACTTCGAATAAAACTTATGCCAAAAGGCATACGCCCTTTCAGAATGTAACTCATGGGTGTAAAAAATTTCGCCATCTGTGAAAAAGGCTCAGTTTGCTAAGCCAAATACGTGTGCAATGTTTCATTCAAATCAAAAATGGTCGATTAAATTTTCGCGTATTTCCAGACGATTTGAAATGATTTTGCTCTTATTTGAAATTCCCGAGTCGTTCGATCTGCTGTTGATCGAATTCCTGTCAGAGTCCAATTTCAATGTAGAGCCCATTTCAACGAGAAGTTTTTCTAATTTTTTCTTCCTTTCAACATTCGTTTCCGCTTCAAGTCTTCTCTCCTTTTCCAATTCCATTTCATGTTCTCTTCTAGCTCTCTTTGTCAGATGTTTGAATTATAAAATCTTTGAAAGCTATTATCAAATTCCCTATATTTTCTACTTATCCTCGTTCGAATTCTGCTAATTTATCTAAAATTTCCTCAGTTTGCTCCAACGAAATTTCTGTCCCATTTTTCCTTACTTTCATTGCTCTAGGTCTTCCCACACTTTCCCCTCCCGCTTCATCTTCTTCGGCCAGTCCAGTGACCGTTTCGTTTTACACCTGTATTTCATTTCTTACTTCTTGCAGTGCCTGCGTAATATCAGAATCTGTCTCTATATCAGACAAAACTTCCTCAGAAGGTGCTGACTCATAAGCTGCTTATAAGCCGTTTAATTTTCAACGCACTTCTGTCGTTTTTTTAGCAGTCAATTGAAAATTATGCATGCATCAGCCCAAATGCAGACAATTATAGTAGTACATAGCGTCAGCGGTAAGTGTAGCGAAATTACATCTTCTGGTAAAAAACGCTGCTTTTGTGCGGTAGCGGCAATTCCTCCAGTTAAAAATTTGGCAACACACAGACAAAAAACTGATTTTAAGGAGGGGTGTTCCACAAAAAACTCTATTTTGTCGTGTTCAACGTACATATAGGACATCGCAGTATTCAGCAATTGTTTTTCTTTTAAAATTTTCCACAACTTTGCTGAAGGAAGCAATCTGGTATATTGAAAATTAGAACAAATATTTTTTTTATCTAACTGTTAGGTGGATTGATCGAAAAACTAAAAACGCCAAAAGTAAGGCCTTGTTCTATGAAACAATTTTGCTGAAGACATTGAGTACATAAAATCAATTTTTCATAGTGAAATCTAGAACGATCACGATTTTTCGAATTTAGACCACTGTGCACTTTGGGATTTTGAAATTAATCTTTCCACCAATTGTAAATGTCTTGAAATATAATACTCGGAATGTGTAGAAACTATTTTGGAAGTTGTTTCATGAAATTATGGTTGAAAAACGTGCTTTACATTGAGTAATTCGTCGTGTTAATATCACTTTTTTGTACTTTACGACCTTCAAAAGGGCATTACTCAAAAATGTACCGTACGATGATTTTGAAATTTCGACCAGAGATTCTGGACGTCATAACGAATCGAATGGCGTACTCAGATTCTTCGGTGCATTTTTTATTATAATAACGGTCTATGGAAGCACCGTGCCACGTGGACAGATTTTTAACGATTTTGAGCCCCCCCCCCCCTCCGTGGAAAACTGCCCATATAAATTCTAAAAAAATTGTATGGACCGTGTACATTTGCCAACCCCCCCTCTCTAAGCTGTCCACGTGGTATGTGAATGGCCCCTATGCACCAAGGAACAAATAACTGAGTGACCAACTTTTTTATAAGTAGACCCTGTTGATATTTTCCACAATAGTGCGAAGGAGCCCAGTTCAGAGCAACCATCAACGTCAAATATTAGTTCTACTATTCAGAATGTCCATTAGAGTGGCCATATTTTATATGACCGTTTTTGAAACTATCGATCTCAATGATCGCCGGGCTGAAAAAGTATCCTTTTGACCTCTGCAATAAGCCACGAAAATTTGAAGTTGATCGGAGTTTATTTAATGGACCCACAAAGCGCTTATATATTAGAAATCGATTTACATGAAAATTGTACGGAGTTTTTTCTTTTTTTAACATATATCTCTAGATAAACGTATTCAAATACACTTTTGTTTTTATAAAACCGTTATATTATTATCCTAATTTAAGTTTAAAATAATCTAAAATTTTTGGTATTTGTTAAAAAGTTCGGATTTTGAATGAGGTGGGTATAGAATTTTAGAGTTTTTCATGAATTCAACACCATGTTCTGTGCCGTCGTTTATAGCGAATAATTTTTGAAAGAAGTTTGCTATTCCTCATTATTTTTCTATTCGGCTGGGTCACGGTCGAAAAAATCAATATTAAGTTCTAAACTCGGAAAGAATGTTGGAATGTAAAGCCAAATTAAAGTAATCGGTTTTAATTCCAGGTTAAAAGGTAATCTTTATTCGAAATCATCTCGTCAGGTCATTACAAGCGACCGTGTTGGTCTAGCGATTGTTACATTAAACTGCCGTGCACGTGTTGTACAGCTTTAAGCTTCCCACCTGAAGCTTTACACGCAATATTGCATACATGCAGCTTATCAAGATACATTCTCAATCTACATACTAACTGATATAAGTAAAGCCCCTAATGAATGGCGAATTGCTTTTATTTACATTTCATAGTCACTGTAGAGAAATGTTATTCTCAACACTTCCCCACAATTTGCACATTCAGCAGATTAAACAATCTCCGATGCGTGTTCTTAGGTAACCCCTTTGTGAACGCGTCGGCTGCTTGATCTACACTCGGGATGAATTGCAGCTTGATTCGTCCTTGCTTGATGAGATCTCGTATGAAGAGATATTTGATGTCCAGATGTTTCATCCTCTGGTGCGATCTCGGCTCCTCTGCTATGCTAATGCACGGAATGCTATCCTCCATTATAATGAATGGTGTTATAACCACATCCAGTTCATTAAGAAGTTTTGTTATCCACATCCCTTCTTTTGCAGCAGCACACAGTGCAATTAATTCTGCTTCGCTTGTTGATAGGCTTATTGTTGGCTGTCGTTTCGTTGACCACGAAACCAGATTTCCATAAAGTTGATATGCATATCCTGATACCGACTTCCTGTCGTCAGGATCATTTGCAAAATCCGCATCTCTAAATCCAACTAGTGCTAGTCCATCATTGTGTTTTACATACACGATCTTCGTGTTACTTGATCCCCTCAAGTATCTCGGGATTCGTTTTAATCCTGACCAATGCCAATCTGTTGCGCAGTTTGTATACTTGCTAAGGGCGTTTACTGCAGCACAGATATCTGGTCTTGATGTTAATGAGAGATATTGAAGACATCCGATCAATTCTCTATATGGTTGATCAGTAAGTTCCCCTTCTGATTTTGACCATTTAGTGCTACTATCCAGAGGTGTCCCCACTGGTTTACACTCAGCCATTCCTCATCTTTCGAGAAGTCTCTCAACATATTTCTTCTAAGAAATCTCGATTATTTGATTTTCAAAATCACGATTGATTTCCATTCCCAGAGAATGCTTTACTTCAAAAAGATCTTTCATTTGGAATAAACTTCCAAGTTTTTTTTTCTTAATCCATGATATTTCATCTATGTTCTTGGCAATTAGCAGAATGTCATCTACATAGAGTATGAGGGTTATCCCTTTGGATTTCGATTTGTAGATGCAACAATCGTTTTCAAATGGAACAAATCCATGCTTTTCCATACCATCGTTAAAACGTTTGTTCCAAGATCTACTTGCTTGCTTTAGTTCATACAAGCTTTTATTTAGACGAACAATCTGACTTTGTCCGTTTTCATTGAGTGGCAATTTCATGAAGATTCCCTCTTACAATTGTCCATTCAAAAATGTTGTTTTGACATCCTTTTGATGTACAATTAATTCATGTTCGTTTGCAAGTGCAAGTGCTGAACGAACGCTTTCTAGCTTTACAACAGGTGTGAATGTTTCACTATAGTCGAATCCTGGTCGCTGTGAACATCCTTTGGCTACTAACCGTGCCTTGTGCCTTTCATCTTCTTTCAACGAGAAGATCCATTTTGAGTACATTGGTTTTACTCTTTTTGGTATAGAGTTAACCACTGTATAGTTGCCATTCAATGCAACTACAATTAACCACTGTCCAAGTATTGTTGCTATTCAATGCAACTACAGTTAACCACTGTCCAAGTATTGTTGCTATTCAATGCAACTGCTTGCTTCCATTCCTCCCAGTCCACTAGTTCCTTCAAGTTCTAGATGTTCTGCGGAATTTCACCACTTTGGATTGTAGTCATTTTCGCTGACTAGTCCGAAAACCAATGAGGTGGTCTTCTACCCCTCTGGCTTCGTCTCAATTCTTGTTCGTCTCCATCTTTCTCTCCATCGGCTTGACTATCATTTGCACTCCCGTAATCTGTTTCGCCAACTGATTCCTCCGAAGCATCCTGATTCCCACCTGGATCTGGATTTTGTTCAACTATGGTAGCATTTTCTATTTGATCTTCATCGGATGGTGATCCATGACTATCATTCTCCTGATCTTCCTCAGAAGTTGATTCCCGACCATCACTCTCATGATCCTGATCTCTTCACCGAGATCTTCATAGTTATCTCTGAATTGGAATTGTGTATAAAGTGTCAAATCCTGTTCCCCAGGTTTGACTGAATTCAATCCATTTCCACGATAAACTATGACCGATTCGTCGATTACGACGTTTCTACCAATTTCAATAAAACGTGTTTCGACATTCCACAGTCTAAAACCATTGTTTGCGTATTCCACAAAAATCAATGATTTACTCATAGAATCCAATTTTTGACGTTTCTCCTTTGGGGTTTGTTTGAATTCTTTGCATCCAAAGATTCTCAAATGTTTCAAATCGGGTCGTCTTTTGAACCACATTTCGTATGGAGTTTTATCTGACGCTAACCCTTTAGTTGGAGATCGTTTCAATAGATATGTTGCAGCTTTCAATGCTTCACCCCACATATCTTTAGGTAACCCGCTTTCATAAACCATTGCTCTTACCTTTTCTATTTATGATCTATTCATCCGTTCACAGTATCAGTACAGTATCTTTGAAATTCGTTGCTCGTGTATTCTCCGCCATTATCGCATCTCAGCATTGGGTTTCAAAATTTTCTGACGCCATGGCTTCATAATCCTTGAATCTCTCAAAGACTTCAGACTTATGCTTCATGAGCTAAACCACGACAAAATGCGTATAGTCATCGATAAAAGTTACAACATAGCGATAACCATCGTATGTTTCTTGCTCCATGTTGCCACAGACATCCGAATGTACTAATTCTCATGGTCGTTTTGGTCTTGGCAATTTCATACCCTGAAATTTGAAAGCAACTTGCTTACCCGCCAAACAACCATCGCATACATCAGCCTGATTTTTCTTTCCAGAAGATATGTTGATTCCCTCAACCATACATCTTTTAATGAGCATCTCCAAACCAGCAGTACCTAGATCTCCCAGCTTTTATGCCACGTCGCGAGATTCACCTGTTTTCCAAATATGCCGATCCGTTTGCATATTTTTCGGACTTTCCATCCCAAATGCAATCAAGATAGAATAAACCATCAGTGAATTTACCTTCACCGATTACTTTCTTTTGATATTAAAAGATAACCTCTTTTTCAGAAAAAGTGACCCTTTTCCCAGAAAAATTTGCCTTTTTAACCGAAAGTACATTTTATTCAAGGTTAGGAATTAATAGAACATTGTACAATTCCAATTCCTTTATTAGGTTCTTCCCGACCATTGTCTTAAGCCGCAACTTTCCCATCTTCGTGGTCCGAAGATTCTCGCCGCTTTTGGCTGTGGAAATCATCAATGGTCCCGGAAGTTCCTCAATGTCATCCAGCAGCGCTGGTCGTTGACCATGTTGTCGTTCGTTCCAGAGTCGACCACGAAACAAAACCGTTTGTTCCGCTTCATCGTCTTCAGTTTCATCATCATAGCGTGGGATTATCCCTCTTCTGTTCCTTCCCGTACGTTTCCTTCTCCTGTGCTTTTAACTTCTTCATGGCAAAGCACATGTTGTAAAAATACTCCGTAGAGTTACAGCCGAAACAACGTCTGGTCTTCTTCTTCGATACGAGGGCGACGTTCGATGGAGTCTTCTCTTTCGCCTTGTCTTCCCCAGCTTCTGCACCCGCTTTATTCCGGTGGTATTTTTACTTTTGTGCAGGTTCTAATCCGTCAGTACAAATAAAATAACACTCTCTCGACACAACGATAGTAGCATAGGAAAAGGTGCGCTCGAAAGTCCCCCTTTCGTAGCCACCGTTCCTACGTCAAGTTGTCGTTTTGTCCTGGTAAGCGTCAGGCGATGTCTTCGCTGACTATCAGTATACCACTGATCACGACTCTAGCAAGACTTGCTACTACCAGTTATCTACTGGTCTAAGGCGTCCGGTCCAATATCTGCTGCTACAACTACTGCTATTGCTATTACTACTAGATGACCACTGGTTTTCCAAGTTCAATCCGAGGTCTGCTGCTTTTACCAGTTTACAACTGGTTTTCCAAGTCCAATCCACGAACAGCTGCAGCTACCAGTTAACCACTGATTTACATCTACCAGTTTACCACTGGTGATGCTGTTGCTCTTCCAACCGGTTATGGACGCGCCACTACCATGGACCAAAGTTCACTTCTGTACCGTCGTAGGCGTTGGCCCGCTCTGCTTGCACAACGGTAGCGGCATAGGGTAAGGCGCGCTCTAAAGTTCCCCTTTCGTAGCGGCTGTCCCTATGTCCAGCCATTGTTTAGCGTTCCTGGTATGTAGTCCTGTCCTGGTCCAGTCAAGCGGCGTCCTCTTGCTGACTATAACCTATAATCAGTTAACCACTAATTTGTCGAGCCCTATCCCACATACCCCACTGGTTTGCCGAATCCGGTCCGAATCCGATCCTAAGTCCGCTGTTCCTACCAGTTGACCACTGATTTGTCGAGTCCAATCCTAGGATTGCTATTCCTACCAGTTGACCACTGGTTTTCCAAGTCCAATCCGAGGACTGTTGCAGCTATCAGTTGACCACTGATTTGCACCTACCAGTTCACCACTGGGGATGCGTCTGCTACCAGTTAACTACTGGGCCCATAACCATTTGTTGGAATGTAAAGCCAAATTAAAGTACTCGGTTTCAATTCCGGGTTAAAAGGTAATCTTTATTCGAAATCATCTCGTCAGGTCATTACAAGCGACCGTGTTTGTCTAGCGATTGTTACATTTATTTTGTGTTTCCCTTTCTTAGACTTGTCTACCTACTATTGCTTGTAGCACACACACCTAAGCTGCCGCGCACGTGTTGTACAGCTTTAAGCTTCCCACCAAAAGCTTTACACGCAATATTGCATACATGCTGGCTTATCAAGATACATTCTCAATCTACATACCAACTGATATAAGTGAAGCGCCAAATGGATGGCAAATTCCTTTTATTTACATTTCATAGTCACTGTAGAGAAATGTTATTCTCAACAAAGAAAGCATTGGTTTTGTATAAAACGAGATGGGATAAATTATATACTAGTAACTGTTCAGGATTTTATTGCTTGCAACATTCGACATCAGCTATTTAAGGCCAAACGGTATTGAAACCGAAAATGGCCGACTTCGAGTCACCACTTTGAATTTTCAAAGGCACATGACTCGGTAACAGGTAATGCGTCATCTGTGAGAACGTTGTTTTATGTTTGCTGCGGTGAAGCAAACATAAAATAGCGTTTTCACAGGGAATGCATTATCGATTTCCGAGTCTTGTGCTTCTGAAAATTCGAAGTGGTGGCTCGAAATTGGCTGTTTGTGGCTTCAATACCGTTTCACCTTAAGGACCATTCGCTTTTAATTGCTTAATTCATTTCAAGCGGGATATCAAGCCAATCCAACTTATTCTGCGCTTAAATACCACAAGCGATTCTTCATCTTTTCAGTTACAGCGTCTGAAACGACTATCAATTTCGATATATGCGAAAGAATCATGTAGAAAACTCATAACTTGAATCATACATTGGATAGCATTCGTACACCCGAAAAACACCTGAATGTAAAGTTAGACTATAAAAAGGGACATATATTGAATGCAAATTATTAATGATCAGAGCAAATCTAAACCTAAACTTCCCCGGAAAGGTCTAAAGATTTCCAAAAGTGAATTGAATGGTACAAACAAACCTTAAAGTACTGCGGAAAAACGGGAGCCAACTTCTCCTGGGCTTGCAAATTTAAAATCTGTGAAGGAGTTTCCAGCACTTCCTGGACTTCCTGTGGACTGAATATTTGAAACTTTCAATGTACCCGATCCAATTGAAATTTTTCTTACAGCATTCCTCCCAACAGTAAGATCATTTTTGAAGCAGTTGACTGCCCAATGGCCCCTCCTTACAGCGATCGTATCCTTCGCTGGCTAATTCATCCGCTAATCTGAAGGATTTTATCTCTGTCTTACAGTGGAATTGTAACTGGACTCAAATACCATTCGCCTTGATCGAGACACCCCATATGTAGGAGTACTTCTAGGGATTAAGAAGTGCTATTGTTTCTATCGTATTAACCTCATCGTGATTCCAGGCATCGGAGTCGTCGCATGTCAAATGACAATACAAGGTAAAGAGTTTTGTATTGCCTCAATATTTATTTCCTCAGAGCACAGATTGGGCAACGGCTGCTTTTTGCTTAAAAGAACTTCTCCCCTCGCCACGTTTGATTTTGAGAGATTTCAGCTCTCATGGCGTGGCTTGAGGTTTCCCTTCTGATGATACCCGCTCCTCTTTAATCTAAGACCTTTGCCATGACTTCGACATGACTATTTTGAACAACGGTGAAATAAAAAATGTCGCTACGGTTGGATTGCACATGGAAAGTAATCCTCGATCCTCACGGTAGCGACCATTTGCCTATTCTCATTTCAATTACTAACAGGTCAAGTCGCATGCGACCAATTGATATTCCGTATGACCGAGTCGATTCAACATCACCCACCACTTGAAGAATACAACCTCCTATAATAAAACACAACCACTCAGTTTGGTGTTTCAACTTCGAAAGTGGGTGAAAACATACCACTCAAATAACTATCATCCAAACGCGGGCAAGCTTGATGCCACCGGCACGATTGGTAAACAAAATATATAATATACAAACACACACGCTTGTGGCATTTGTTTACTATTGTAGCCATGTGCGCTCGTCGCGCTAGGCTTGGGATAGGTCTGGACACAGTGTGAAGCAATGAAATTCGACTCCCGCACATGGGATGGGAAAGTAGTGCATTAGCCGGGTTTATGCACTGGGACAAGCGCATTGACTCTGTTATGCAACTTATGAAGTTCAGAATAATTTATAGACTGGAACAAACATGATCCAGTTTTAACTGTTGGACATGTTCGTCTAACTTGTGGAAATGTTAAGGATTGGTTAATCGTTTTGGGACTTGTGGGAAATCTTGAGTGGTTTGATAATTACTTTATTTGAAAGGCTTGTGTGTGGGAAACAAGGTAAGATTTTGCTTTGGTTTTTCTTGGGAACCAGAGAGAAAAAGGTTCTTTTGGATTTTGTTACTGATTTATGATCTTGGGAAAAGTTATTAGGGATTTGTGGAAAGAATGTTGAAAAGGTTCTTGAATATTGAATATATGATCTTGAATTCTGGTTGGTAAACGGCTGGGCAGTGCGTACCAGCAGTACACCCGTACTAGTTGGCATAATATAGACCCCAGTGTGGTCCAAAGCATAATGGCCAGCAACTCCTATCCCTACCTCCACGTGGTACCGACTGGGATACGAGCAACCAAGGGGAGATCGGTGAACCGGTGGGAACTTGGTCGTATGCTGACAGGGAAGAGGGAGCTGCTCTCCTAGGAGGGCAGCTTGTCCGAGCGTCTGTCCCCCATGTTAGGGGCGGCTCAAACAGCGTCTGATCGGGAGCGGACGGCTAAATTATGAAATGCGGCGTCCCACCAGCTACACCCATGACGGCAGCCCCGTCGTGAGACTAGGCATCCGCAGCCCTAGTAAGGCAGCATGCCGAAACATTAAAATACTACGAACAATCAAGAATTGAATACGGACCGGAACAATTGGCAACGACCTAGGCGACGAAATAAGGACGACGATTGGAAGCTCGGTACATGGAACTGTAGATCGCTGAACGCCCCGGGTGGCGACCGGATTCTGCTGGATCAGCTAGAACCCCGCCACTTCGACATCGTTGCGCTCCAGGAGCTTTGCGGGAAAGGAGAGAAGTTACGGAGGATTTGTGGCCGCAGGGCACAGTACTACCAGAGCGGCGGCACAACCAATGAGCAGGGTACCGGCTTTATAGTGCTGGGCAGGATGCAGAGTCGTGTGATCAAGTGGCAGGCGATCAGCGACAGGTTGTGTTAGTTGAGAATAAAAGGCCGGTTCTACAACTACACTATCCTCAATGTGCACTGCCATCACGAAGGAAGACCCGATGTAGAGAAAGAAGATTTCTACACACAGCTGGAGAAACTCTACGATAGCTGCTCGCGTAGAGACATCAAGATCGTCATCGGGGACATGAACGCGCAGATCGGTAGGGAAGAAATGTACAAGCCGGTGATCGGCCAACATAGCCTGCACACCGTGACGAACGACAACGGCCAGAGATGCGTCAACTTCGCAGCTTTCCGAGGACTGGTAGTCCGAAGAACCTTCTTTCCCCGTAAGGACATCCACAAAACCACCTGGAGATCACCTGACCAACGTATAGCAAATCAAATTGACCATGTTCTCATCGACGGCCGGTTCTTCTCTGACATTACAAACGTACGTACCTATCGCGGTGCGGATATTGGCTCGGACCACTACCTAGTTGCGGTATATTGCGCTCAAAACTGTCGATCGTATACCACGCGCGACATCGCCGAGCCCCGCGGCTCAACATTAAGCAGCTCCGGAACTCCCAGGCTGCGGAGGAATACGCGCAACAGCTTGAAGCGGTGCTACCCACAGCGGAGGGGCTGGGCGCATTGCCTCTCGAAGACGGCTGGTGCAGCATTCGCACAGCTATCGTGGAGACCGCAACGGCGACACTAGGAGCAGAAGCACCGAGTGGCAGAAACGGCTGGTATGACTGGGAGTGCGAGGCAGCGGTGAACCGGACCTGGGCGATATACCTGGGCAGATCAACGAGAGAGAACAAGGCCAATCACAAACGGGCACGGAACGACATGACCACGTTTCTCAGATGAAAGAAGCGCCAGCAAGAGGTTCGTGAGCATGAGGAGCTGGAGCAGCTATACCGTGCCAGTGAAACGCGGAAATTCTATGAGAAGGTAAACCAGTCCCGCAGAGGCTATGTGCCGCAAGCCGACATGTGCAACGACGCGGATGGGAACCTTCTCATGGATGCCAGCGAGGTGGCGACAGGTGGAAGGAGTACTTCGATGGACACCTGAATGGCGAAACAGTAAACAGAAGCGGAGCAGGAACTGACCTAGGAGCACCAGCAGCGGATGACCGAGTAACAGCTCCCGATATTCACGAAGTTCTATGTGAGATCGGGAAGCTGAAAAACAATAAAGCCGCAGACAAAGACGGACTGTAGAGCGAGCTTTTGAAACATGGAAAAGAGGCGCTGGCTAGAGCGCTGCACTGGGTCATTTCCAGGATTTGGGAGGAGGAAAAACTGCCAGACGAGTGGATGGAGGGAGTTATCTATCACATCTACAAGAAGGGCGACAAGCTGGAGTGCCGCAACTACCGCGGCATCTCGCTTATCAATGCCGCCTACAAAATACTCTCACAGATCCTGTGAGAACACACCAGGAGGAGGTTCGTGGGTCAGTACCAAGCGGGATCTTCTCAATCCGACAGATCTTACAGAAATGTCGCGAGTACAACGTGCCCACACATCACATTTTCATTGACTTCACGGCGGCCTATGATACAGTCGATCGAGAACAGCTATGGCAGATCATGCACGACAACGGATTTCCGGATAAACTGACTCGATTGATCAGAGCTACCATGGCGCAAGTGATGTGGTACGTGCGTGTTTCGGGGATACTCTCGAGTCCCTTCGGATCGCGCAGAGGGTTGAGACAAGGTGATGGACTTTCCTGTTTGCTGTTTAACATCGCCCGTGAGGGTGTGATCCGGAGGGCGGGCATCGACACGAGGGGCACAATTTTCACAAGGTCTGTTCAGCTTCTGGGCTTCGCGGATGACTTCGACATCATATCACGTAACTTTGCGACGGCGGAGGAAACTTACGCCCAACTGAAAGCCGAAGCTGGACGGATCGGACTGCGGATAAATGCGTCGAAAACAAAATACATGCGAGCGAGAGGCTCCAAGGAGAACAACATCAGCCTCCCAACTCAAGTCTCTGTAGACGGTGATGAGCTTAAGGTGGTCGATGAGTTCGTGTATTTGGGGTCACTGGTGACCGCCGACAATAACACCAGCAAAGAAATCCAGAGACGCATCCAGGCAGGAAATCGTGCCTACTTCTCACTCCGGAAGACACTTCGATCAAATCGAGTGCGACGACGCACGAAGTTGACGCTGTACAAAACCCTGATAAGACCGGTAGTCCTCTACGGGATCGAGACAACAACGCTTCTCGCGGAGGACCTTAACGCTCTTGGAGTTTTTGAACGGAAGGTGCTACGGACTATCTACGGTGGAGTACAGACGGACGACGGAGAATGGCGACGGCGCATGAACCACGACCTGTACGCGCTGCTTGGAGAGAATCCCATTGCACACCTGGCGAAAGTTAATAAGTTGCGGTGGGCCGGTCATGTCGTAAGGATGCCGGACGGCAACCCTGAGAAATCACTTTTCTTCAGCAACCCTGCTGGCACCAGAAATAGAGGGGCGCAGGGTGCACGATGGCTCGACCAGATCGAAGGAGACTTGCGGGTGATGAGACGCCTGGGGAACTGGCGAAACACAGCCCAAAACCGAGCAACATGGCGACAAATTCTTGATACAGCACGAGCCACCACGGCTCTCGTCT
Source organism: Wyeomyia smithii (assembly GCF_029784165.1). NCBI lineage: Eukaryota > Metazoa > Arthropoda > Insecta > Diptera > Culicidae > Wyeomyia > Wyeomyia smithii. The sequence continues at coordinate 132,420,453 of NC_073695.1, forward strand.
GATTGGTAAGGTAAGGTAGGTAAGAAAGATCTTGAATATATGACACCATCCCTCCAAGAGAAACATAAATATGAAAACGAAGTGAAAACATTTATTGTTGTCAACATGTCTATATAAATTTGAAAAAGTTGAGTATGGTATGTTTCCTTACAAAAGATTTTATATTTTATTATAAAGAATAACTATCAGCTAAATACAATGATTTTGTTTATTAATTTGGTGTGAGATAGATGATATAAACAAAATATAATACGAAGTTTATGTTTTTAGTAAACGATTTTTGTGTACTACTATTGTCTGATTTGATTCACGTTTTTAATTTTGCAATTCGGTTCTAAAAGTTCTTCTAATACGTACGGACCTTCATAAAATGGATCTAGTTTCCTTCTATTTTCGATCTTCAAATAAACTGTATCATTTTGTTGTAATTGAATTGGATTTGAATCGGGTTCTGCTGTAGCTACTCTTTTTACTTTTTGTTAAATTAACTTATTCCTTGCTATTTCGTTTGATTTTGCAGCTTAAACTTTAATTCTTTGCTATATTGTTCAAAAATATATATTGGTTCTGTTCCATGTTCAAATATTTCTTGTGGTAATTTAGCTTTATTTCCAAAAACTAGCTCATGAGGAGAAAATCCATGATCTGTATGTGGTGTAGTATTATAGTTGAAAGCATGAAATTTTAACCATTCATCCCAATCAGACTGATGCTCATTTACAAAATATCTCAGATATGCATTTAAACATCTGTGATTTCTATCGAACGCTCCGATTGTTTGAGGATGATAAGCTGTACTAAATTTTTGTTTGATATGTAGTATTTTACAGATCTGATCAAAGACTTCATTATTATATTCTGTTCCTTGATCGGATCTTAAAGTTAAAAATGTTTCATATGTTAGTATGAAATCATTAACTAACGCTTTAGCGATAACATTTGCTTCTTTCGTTGGTACTGGTATTAATACTACGTATTTTGTTAGGTGGCATTAAATAGTCACTGCGCATCTATTGTTATTATTACTTTTAGGTAACGGACCAACTGTGTCAATGGATATAATTTCAAATGGGAATGATGGGGTTGTTGTTACTATTTGTTTTTCTTTTGTATGTTTAATGAGTTTGTTTCGTTTGCATAATTCACAGGCCTTAATTAATTCTGCAATCGATCGATTTCATATTATTCCATTTGTAGATTTCTCTTACTTGAAGGTATAATCTATGTTGTCCTACATGTCCTCCTGTAGGTGTATTATGAAAATCGTGTAATATTTTCTGTATTACATCCTTTTTCGTAACCATCATTGGTGGATTATAAATTACAATTTGTATAGAATACACTAGTGTGTTGGCTATATTTTTAAAATTTTCGATACTAATCATTTTGAATATTTCGTCGTTAGTCGACAGCGCTGTTTTTTCTTGATTCATTTTTACTATGATATCCTCTAATTTCAGAGGAGCAGATTCTAAAATTTGATTTCCGTTATTCAACTGTTGATGCACTTGTGCAACAATTTTACTATTTTTCTTGATTATAAGTTTCAATTCATTTGCGACGACAATTGTTTCTAACTTAAGCAATTTATTTGTTTCAGAGGGGTTATTAGTCGAGTACGCAGAAAGGTGATCAATCTCTTCTGGCGTCGACTCCCGTTCATTCATGATAGTATTATCAATTTTACTATTTCGAGTCTGTCTAGTCATAGATCTCGTATTCATGTTTAATATATTTATGTCCTTCAACTCGTCTGAGGTTGTAATTATTCTTGACAACGCATCCGCTCCTACATTTCCTTTTCCTGGAATGTATTCTATTGTGAAGTCATATTCTTCTAAATCGAGACGCATTCTGGTCAACTTAGAAGTAGGATTTTTCAATCCAAACAGATAAACCAAAGTTCTATGATCTGTCTGAACTGTGAATTTTCTTCCATACAAGTAAGGCTTGAAATAATTAATGGCCCAATGAAAAGCCGTTAATTCCTTGAAAATAACAGGTTTATTTTTTTCTGCTTGAATAAATGCTTTACTTGCAAAAGTGATTGGTAAATTTCCATTTTGTGTTTGTTGAGACAGAACTGCTCCACATCCAACGTCTGAAGCATCTGTCGTCAGTAAAAATTCCTTTAAAAAATCGGGGTATTGTATCAATGTTGGTTATATTAAAATATTTCTCAAACTGTGAAATGCAGTTTGACATTTCTCAGTCCAAACGAACGTCGTGTTTTTCTTTAACAACTGATTTAAAGGATATGCCAAAGTTGCGAAATTTGGCACAAATTTCCTATAGGGGGAAGTCCTCTATGTCCGGACGGCCTCTATGTCCGGACAACAGTGATTTTTCGAAAACAAAAAATCCTAATGTTGTTTTGACATGATGGGAGAAGAGTAAATGAAAACTTTTTGCAGTGTACAAATTTTGGCATCACTGTCTGCAAAGGTAAACAAACGAGAGCTGTCAAAAGTTTCAACCTGCTGGTACAAAGTGTAACGCCTAAGCCTTATACTAATCTTGAAAAGACTTTTTTGGACCCTTAAGGGTGAATTGCACATAGAAGTCAGTGTTGGTAAGTTTGTTTTGCATTGCAGTGCATATTAAACGCATACCTAATCAAAAAATTCTATGGAAAAAACAAATTCTTCAAAACATTAGTGAGTCCTCTATGGCCGGACACTATCTCGTCCTCTGTGTCCGGACAAGAAAAAACTAAACATTGAACATGGATTTTTCAAAGACTCTTTCTTCTCTAAAACAGGATATGGAACGAAAAACAAAACCTTCTTGATCTTCGGAGAATCTAAAGACTTCTCTGAATATGGTGCTCTCGAAACAGATGACCATAAGAGAAGCAGCCGTAAAGTACGGGGTACCTAAAAGCACTCTGCAGGATCGTATCAGTTGCATCAGATCTGGTAAAGATATGATTATGGGGCCCAAGCCCGGTGGATTTACAAGGACATTTTCCCCCGAATACGAGGAGCTGCTTGCGCATCATGTCACGGATTTGGCAAATCGTTGTATGCCACTTACCAAGAAGGAGTTTTCCAAACTTGCCTATTATCTCACGGTAGAGCTCAAAATTCCACATCGCTTCAACATTGAGAAGGGTGAAGCAGGGAAAAATTTTTATTACAGTTTCATGAAAAAGCATGGCTTTACACTGCGAACTCCGGAGTCGACAAGTCTTATGAGAGCTGTTGGATTCAACCGTCCACAGGTCCAGTTGTTTTACTCGAACCTTGACAATATGATGACGAAGTACAGATTCGAACCGTCCAGAATATATAATTGCGACGAAACGGGAGTTACTTGTGTACCTAGGCATCAAAAGATTCTAGCTCCCAAAGGTGTTCGACAGGTTGGTAAACTAGCTTCTGCTGAGCGTGGAAAAAATATAACAACCATTTTTTGTATGAGCGCATCCGGGAACTACATTCCACCACTGTTCATCTTCCCAAGGCACAAAATGAACCCTAGACTCATGCTGAACGCCCCTGCACAAAGCATGGGAGTGGCTCAGCCAAAAGGCTGGATGACTGGGGATTTCTTTCTGAAATGGCTCGAGCATTTTGTGAACTTTGCACATCCATCATCCCAATCGCCAGTATTGTTGATTATTGACGGGCACAGCAGCCACATGACGCTACCAGTGATCAACTTTTGCAGAGATCATTTCGTCCATCTTCTGAGTCTTCCGCCGCACACGAGTCACAAACTGCAGCCCCTTGACAGGACATTCATGAAACCGTTTAAAAACTCTTATCATGAACGCTGTAACGCGTGGATGCGGAAAAACACAGGAGCTCGAATAACAGACTACGAAATTGCTGGGCTTGTGGGAGAAGCTTACGGGAAGGTGGCACGAATTGATATTGCAGTTTCGGGTTTCCGGTGCTCAGGAATTTATCCATTCGATCAACATATTTTCTCGAACGTTGATTTTCTTCCCTGTGATCTTACAAATCTTCCGCTGAAAGAATGTACAACTGACCCTGAAGATCTGGATGTCAACCCGTCAGCCCATTCGGTAGCTACAGTTGTCGCATGCATCCAAAAACTGTCACCTCTACCCGATGCCGCACAGAAACGTTCGGAATCTAGGAAGCGAAAATCAGAAAAAAGCACTGCGGGGAGCCTCCCAAGTGCTTGGTATGTACTGGAAAACGGGACGCCAAGCACTTTATGGGAGGCCCACGGTGCCCAGCCGGTAAGGCGGCCACGAAACCACGGGCGTGAGGGTGACACAATTGAACCGGAACCATTGCTATGCAGCACAGCAGCTGGTATACCAAGCAGCGTCTGAGTCGCGGTCGGACATCGCAATCGTATCGGACCCCTACTGTATTCCTCCCGGAAACGGTAATTGGGTTGCAGATAAGTCCAGTACGGCGGCCATATGCACGACCAGCAAGTTCCCGGTTCAGGAGGTTGTGTCAACCTCAAATGAAGAATACGCGGTTGCCAAGGTGGACGGAGTGTTCAACTGAGTTGTTATGCTCCGCCGCGTTGGTCTATCGAAAGGTTCACCCAGATGGTCGATTTGTTATCTATGGAGCTGACGGGACTAACACCCTTAGTAGTGGCGGGCGACTTCAACATTTGGGCTGTTGAGTGGGGAAGCTGCCGCACGAACCGGAGGGGTCAGATCTTGTTGGAAGCTTTGGCAAAGCTTGACCTAGATCTGGCCAACGTTGGAACCAAGTGTACATTCAGCAGAAATGGTGCGGAGTCGATCATCGACGTGACGTTCTCCAGCCCAGGACTGATCGTGAACTGGAGGGTAGACGATGGCTACACCTATAGTGACCACCAGTCGGTCTGCTATAGCGTAGTCCATAACGTGAGGCGGCAGGCGACGGGTAGAGCCAATACTCCGACCGTCCGCGGGTGGAAGACATCGCATTTCGATGCCGAGGTATTTGCAGAAGCAATGAGAAGAGAGCGCGAGGGGGGCAGTTGGCTCCGCCCGAGTGCTGACCAATTATTTGCCACATTATCGCGGGCGTACGACGCCACCATGCCTAGGACCCGCCAACCTAGGAATGGTAAGTCACCGGTATACTGGTGGACCGACGCGATAGCGGACCTCCGTTGCGCGTGCCTCCGTGCAAGACGGATGTTGCAACGTGCACGTACCGATGCACAGAGGGTAGAGCGCCGTGTAGTATTCGGATCAGCAAGATCGGCGCTTAAAAGTGCGATAAAGGCGAGCAAAAGGGCCTGCTTCGATAGGCTATGCACGAGTGCCAATACGAATCCGTGGGGCAACGCCTACAGAGTCGTAATGGCGAAGACCAAAGGCGTGTTGGCGCCTGCAGAGTGATCACCAGCGATGCTAGAGCGTATCATCGAGGGACTCTTTCCACGACACGAGCCAAATCCTTGGCCTCCGGTTGCTGAGTCTCACGTCCGACGTTCCAGTATCTCAGACACAGACCAGGGATGGTCGGCCAACCTGCCGGGCATCCAATCCGTGAGAGACGGCAGCCGTGCCGAGGTTGTGGAGGAGTCAAGGGTTACGAATGAGGAACTCATCGTGATCGCCAACTCCCTAAAGGTGAGCAAGGCACCGGGACCGGATGGAATCCCGAACTTGGCCATCAGGACGGCCATGAAAGTGGCCCCCGATCTATTTCGATCAGTCATGCAGAAGTGCCTGGATGACTTCCTCTTTCCGGACAGGTGGAAGCGACAGAGATTGGTGCTGTTGTCGAAGGCTGGGGAACCGCCAGGGGACCCATCGGCATACAGACATATCTGTCTGCTGGACACTACGGGCAAGGTGCTTGAGAGGATTATCCTCAACAGACTGGTGAAGTACACAGATGGTGTAAACGGTCTGCGTTAGCACCACCACAACGCCTACATAACTGGCTCCTATCGGGCCCCTTGCAGGTCCAGGACTTGTGTCCTATATATATATATATATATATATATATATATATATATATATATATATATATATATATATATATATATATATATATATATATATATATATATATATATATATATATATATATATATATATATATATATATATATATATATATATATATATATATATATATATATATATATATATATATATATATATATATATATATATATATATATATATATATATATATATATATATATATATATATATATATATATATATATATATATATATATATATATATATATATATATATATATATATATATATATATATATATATATATATATATATATATATATATATATATATATATATATATATATATATATATATACTTTTCTTTTTCCGACTCTAAGCAAAGTCATGCTATTTTTAATTTTAATTTAAGAAGTAAATGTAGTAATGAAGATAGAAAATTAAACTAACTGAAAATATGATTGTAGAAACTACGAAAAATATAGTTCAGCAGGTGGGACTCGAACCCACAACTTCCAATCTCCGGTCAGATATGTTCCCGTTACACCACCGCAGAACGTTAAAGACGTAGTTCTAGAATCGAGTTTTATATCGCTTATTAAATTCTCGCACTTCGTACATTTACTCAGTAGAGACTATTATTTATAGCTGGCTATTGTTTCAACACCCTCAGTGGAAGTTGGAATGACTTCTCAGTGTGAGAGATAGAATCGTGCCAGTAAGTTGCCATCTCTACCAGCAGCAGCATCGACTTGCGTCACAAACATTTTTACTTTTCTTTTTCCGACTCTAAGCAAAGTCATGTTATTTTTAATTTTAATTTAAGGAGTAAATGTAGTGATGAAGATAGAAAATTAAACTAACTGAAAATATGATTGTAGAAACTACGAAAAATATAGTTCAGCAGGGTGGACTCGAACCCACAACTTCCAATCTCCGGTCAGATGTGTTCCCGTTACACCACCGCAGAACGTTAAAGACGTAGTTCTAGAATCGAGTTTTGTATCGCTTATCCAATTCTCGCACTTCGTACATTTACTCAGTAGAGACTATTATTTAAAGCTGGCTATTGTTTCAACACCCTCAGTGGAAGTTGGAATGACTTCTCAGTGTGAGAGATAAAAACGTGCCAGTAAGTTGCCATCTCTACCAGCAGCAACATCGACTTGCGTCACAAACATTTTTACTTTTCTTTTTCCGACTCTAAGCAAAGTCATGCTATTTTTAATTTTAATTTAAGGAGTAAATGTAGTAATGAAGATAGAAAATTAAACTAACTGAAAATATGATTGTAGAAACTACGAAAAATATAGTTCAGCAGGTGGGACTCGAACCCACAACTTCCAATCTCCGGTCAGATGTGTTCCCGTTACACCACCGCAGAACATTAAAGACGTAGTTCTGGAATCGAGTTTTGTATCGCTTATCCAATTCTCGCACTTCGTACATTTACTCAGTAGAGACTATTATTTATAGCTGGCTATTGTTTCAACACCCTCAGTGGAAGTTGGAATGACTTCTCAGTGTGAGAGATAGAAACGTGCCAGTAAGTTGCCATCTCTACCAGCAGCAACATCGACTTGCGTCACAAACATTTTTACTTTTCTTTTTCCGACTCTAAGCAAAGTCATGCTATTTTTAATTTTAATTTAAGGAGTAAATGTAGTAATGAAGATAGAAAATTAAACTAACTGAAATTTGATTGTAGAAACTACGAAAAATATAGTTCAGCAGGTGGGACTCGAACCCACAACTTCCAATCTCCGGTCAGATGTGTTCCCGTTACACCACCGCAGAACGTTAAAGACGTAGTTCTAGAATCGAGTTTTGTATCGCTTATCCAATTCTCGCACTTCGTACATTTACTCAGTAGAGACTATTATTTATAGCTGGCTATTGTTTCAACACCCTCAGTGGAAGTTGGAATGACTTCTCAGTGTGAGAGATAGAAACGTGCCAGTAAGTTGCCATCTCTACCAGCAGCAACATCGACTTGCGTCACAAACATTTTTACTTTTCTTTTTCCGACTCTAAGCAAAGTCATGCTATTTTTAATTTTAATTTAAGGAGTAAATGTAGTGATGAAGATAGAAAATTAAACTAACTGAAAATATGATTGTAGAAACTACGAAAAATATAGTTCAGCAGGGTGGACTCGAACCCACAACTTCCAATCTCCGGTCAGATGTGTTCCCGTTACACCACCGCAGAACGTTAAAGACGTAGTTCTAGAATCGAGTTTTGTATCGCTTATCCAATTCTCGCACTTCGTACATTTACTCAGTAGAGACTATTATTTATAGCTGGCTATTGTTTCAACACCCTCAGTGGAAGTTGGAATGACTTCTCAGTGTGAGAGATAGAAACGTGCCAGTAAGTTGCCATCTCTACCAGCAGCAACATCGACTTGCGTCACAAACATTTTTACTTTTCTTTTTCCGACTCTAAGCAAAGTCATGCTATTTTTAATTTTAATTTAAGGAGTAAATGTAGTAATGAAGATAGAAAATTAAACTAACTGAAAATATGATTGTAGAAACTACGAAAAATATAGTTCAGCAGGTGGGACTCGAACCCACAACTTCCAATCTCCGGTCAGATGTTTTCCGTTACACCACCGCAGAACGTTAAAGACGTAGTTCTAGAATCGAGTTTTGTATCGCTTATCCAATTCTCGCACTTCGTACATTTACTCAGTAGAGACTATTATTTATAGCTGGCTATTGTTTCAACACCCTCAGTGGAAGTTGGAATGACTTCTCAGTGTAAGAGATAGAAACGTGCCAGTAAGTTGCCATCTCTACCAGCAGCAACATCGACTTGCGTCACAAACATTTTAACTTTTCTTCTTCCGACTCTAAGCAAAGTCATGCTATTTTTAATTTTAATTTAAGGAGTAAATGTAGTAATGAAGATAGAAAATTAAACTAACTGAAAATATGATTGTAGAAACTACGAAAAATATAGTTCAGCAGGTGGGACTCGAACCCACAACTTCCAATCTCCGGTCAGATGTGTTCCCGTTACACCACCGCAGAACGTTAAAGACGTAGTTCTAGAATCGAGTTTTGTATCGCTTATCCAATTCTCGCACTTCGTACATTTACTCAGTAGAGACTATTATTTATAGCTGGCTATTGTTTCAACACCCTCAGTGGAAGTTGGAATGACTTCTCAGTGTGAGAGATAGAAACGTGCCAGTAAGTTGCCATCTCTACCAGCAGCAACATCGACTTGCGTCACAAACATTTTTACTTTTCTTTTTCCGACTCTAAGCAAAGTCATGCTATTTTTAATTTTAATTTAAGGAGTAAATGCAGTAATGAAGATAGAAAATTAAACTAACTGAAAATATGATTGTAGAAACTACGAAAAATATAGTTCAGCAGGTGGGACTCGAACCCACAACTTCCAATCTCCGGTCAGATGTGTTCCCGTTACACCACCGCAGAACGTTAAAAACGTAGTTCTAGAATCGAGTTTTGTATCGCTTATCCAATTCTCGCACTTCGTACATTTACTCAGTAGAGACTATTATTTATAGCTGGCTATTGTTTCAACACCCTCAGTGGAAGTTGGAATGACTTCTCAGTGTGAGAGATAGAAACGTGCCAGTAAGTTGCCATCTCTACCAGCAGCAACATCGACTTGCGTCACAAACATTTTTACTTTTCTTTTTCCGACTCTAAGCAAAGTCATGCTATTTTTAATTTTAATTTAAGAAGTAAATGTAGTAATGAAGATAGAAAATTAAACTAACTGAAAATATGATTGTAGAAACTACGAAAAATATAGTTCAGCAGGTGGGACTCGAACCCACAACTTCCAATCTCCGGTCAGATATGTTCCCGTTACACCACCGCAGAACGTTAAAGACGTAGTTCTAGAATCGAGTTTTATATCGCTTATTAAATTCTCGCACTTCGTACATTTACTCAGTAGAGACTATTATTTATAGCTGGCTATTGTTTCAACACCCTCAGTGGAAGTTGGAATGACTTCTCAGTGTGAGAGATAGAATCGTGCCAGTAAGTTGCCATCTCTACCAGCAGCAGCATCGACTTGCGTCACAAACATTTTTACTTTTCTTTTTCCGACTCTAAGCAAAGTCATGTTATTTTTAATTTTAATTTAAGGAGTAAATGTAGTGATGAAGATAGAAAATTAAACTAACTGAAAATATGATTGTAGAAACTACGAAAAATATAGTTCAGCAGGGTGGACTCGAACCCACAACTTCCAATCTCCGGTCAGATGTGTTCCCGTTACACCACCGCAGAACGTTAAAGACGTAGTTCTAGAATCGAGTTTTGTATCGCTTATCCAATTCTCGCACTTCGTACATTTACTCAGTAGAGACTATTATTTAAAGCTGGCTATTGTTTCAACACCCTCAGTGGAAGTTGGAATGACTTCTCAGTGTGAGAGATAAAAACGTGCCAGTAAGTTGCCATCTCTACCAGCAGCAACATCGACTTGCGTCACAAACATTTTTACTTTTCTTTTTCCGACTCTAAGCAAAGTCATGCTATTTTTAATTTTAATTTAAGGAGTAAATGTAGTAATGAAGATAGAAAATTAAACTAACTGAAAATATGATTGTAGAAACTACGAAAAATATAGTTCAGCAGGTGGGACTCGAACCCACAACTTCCAATCTCCGGTCAGATGTGTTCCCGTTACACCACCGCAGAACATTAAAGACGTAGTTCTGGAATCGAGTTTTGTATCGCTTATCCAATTCTCGCACTTCGTACATTTACTCAGTAGAGACTATTATTTATAGCTGGCTATTGTTTCAACACCCTCAGTGGAAGTTGGAATGACTTCTCAGTGTGAGAGATAGAAACGTGCCAGTAAGTTGCCATCTCTACCAGCAGCAACATCGACTTGCGTCACAAACATTTTTACTTTTCTTTTTCCGACTCTAAGCAAAGTCATGCTATTTTTAATTTTAATTTAAGGAGTAAATGTAGTAATGAAGATAGAAAATTAAACTAACTGAAATTTGATTGTAGAAACTACGAAAAATATAGTTCAGCAGGTGGGACTCGAACCCACAACTTCCAATCTCCGGTCAGATGTGTTCCCGTTACACCACCGCAGAACGTTAAAGACGTAGTTCTAGAATCGAGTTTTGTATCGCTTATCCAATTCTCGCACTTCGTACATTTACTCAGTAGAGACTATTATTTATAGCTGGCTATTGTTTCAACACCCTCAGTGGAAGTTGGAATGACTTCTCAGTGTGAGAGATAGAAACGTGCCAGTAAGTTGCCATCTCTACCAGCAGCAACATCGACTTGCGTCACAAACATTTTTACTTTTCTTTTTCCGACTCTAAGCAAAGTCATGCTATTTTTAATTTTAATTTAAGGAGTAAATGTAGTGATGAAGATAGAAAATTAAACTAACTGAAAATATGATTGTAGAAACTACGAAAAATATAGTTCAGCAGGGTGGACTCGAACCCACAACTTCCAATCTCCGGTCAGATGTGTTCCCGTTACACCACCGCAGAACGTTAAAGACGTAGTTCTAGAATCGAGTTTTGTATCGCTTATCCAATTCTCGCACTTCGTACATTTACTCAGTAGAGACTATTATTTAAAGCTGGCTATTGTTTCAACACCCTCAGTGGAAGTTGGAATGACTTCTCAGTGTGAGAGATAGAAACGTGCCAGTAAGTTGCCATCTCTACCAGCAGCAACATCGACTTGCGTCACAAACATTTTTACTTTTCTTTTTCCGACTCTAAGCAAAGTCATGCTATTTTTAATTTTAATTTAAGGAGTAAATGTAGTAATGAAGATAGAAAATTAAACTAACTGAAAATATGATTGTAGAAACTACGAAAAATATAGTTCAGCAGGTGGGACTCGAACCCACAACTTCCAATCTCCGGTCAGATGTTTTCCGTTACACCACCGCAGAACGTTAAAGACGTAGTTCTAGAATCGAGTTTTGTATCGCTTATCCAATTCTCGCACTTCGTACATTTACTCAGTAGAGACTATTATTTATAGCTGGCTATTGTTTCAACACCCTCAGTGGAAGTTGGAATGACTTCTCAGTGTAAGAGATAGAAACGTGCCAGTAAGTTGCCATCTCTACCAGCAGCAACATCGACTTGCGTCACAAACATTTTAACTTTTCTTCTTCCGACTCTAAGCAAAGTCATGCTATTTTTAATTTTAATTTAAGGAGTAAATGTAGTAATGAAGATAGAAAATTAAACTAACTGGAAATATGATTGTAGAAACTACGAAAAATATAGTTCAGCAGGTGGGACTCGAACCCACAACTTCCAATCTCCGGTCAGATGTGTTCCCGTTACACCACCGCAGAACGTTAAAGACGTAGTTCTAGAATCGAGTTTTGTATCGCTTATCCAATTCTCGCACTTCGTACATTTACTCAGTAGAGACTATTATTTATAGCTGGCTATTGTTTCAACACCCTCAGTGGAAGTTGGAATGACTTCTCAGTGTGAGAGATAGAAACGTGCCAGTAAGTTGCCATCTCTACCAGCAGCAACATCGACTTGCGTCACAAACATTTTTACTTTTCTTTTTCCGACTCTAAGCAAAGTCATGCTATTTTTAATTTTAATTTAAGGAGTAAATGCAGTAATGAAGATAGAAAATTAAACTAACTGAAAATATGATTGTAGAAACTACGAAAAATATAGTTCAGCAGGTGGGACTCGAACCCACAACTTCCAATCTCCGGTCAGATGTGTTCCCGTTACACCACCGCAGAACGTTAAAGACGTAGTTCTAGAATCGAGTTTTGTATCGCTTATCCAATTCTCGCACTTCGTACATTTACTCAGTAGAGACTATTATTTATAGCTGGCTATTGTTTCAACACCCTCAGTGGAAGTTGGAATGACTTCTCAGTGTGAGAGATAGAAACGTGCCAGTAAGTTGCCATCTCTACCAGCAGCAACATCGACTTGCGTAACAAACATTTTTACTTTTCTTTTTCCGACTCTAAGCAAAGTCATGCTATTTTTAATTTTAATTTAAGGAGTAAATGTAGTAATGAAGATAGAAAATTAAACTAACTGAAAATATGATTGTAGAAACTACGAAAAATATAGTTCAGCAGGTGGGACTCGAACCAACAACTTCCAATCTCCGGTCAGATGTGTTCCCGTTACACCACCGCAGAACGTTAAAGACGTAGTTCTAGAATCGAGTTTTGTATCGCTTATCCAATTCTCGCACTTCGTACATTTACTCAGTAGAGACTATTATTTATAGCTGGCTATTGTTTCAACACCCTCAGTGGAAGTTGGAATGACTTCTCAGTGTGAGAGATAGAAACGTGCCAGTAAGTTGCCATCTCTACCAGCAGCAACATCGACTTGCGTCACAAACATTTTTACTTTTCTTTTTCCGACTCTAAGCAAAGTCATGCTATTTTTAATTTTAATTTAAGGAGTAAATGTAGTAATGAAGATAGAAAATTAAACTAACTGAAAATATGATTGTAGAAACTACGAAAAATATAGTTCAGCAGGTGGGACTCGAACCCACAACTTCCAATCTCCGGTCAGATGTGTTCCCGTTACACCACCGCAGAACGTTAAAGACGTAGTTCTAGAATCGAGTTTTGTATCGCTTATCCAATTCTCGCACTTCGTACATTTACTCAGTAGAGACTATTATTTATAGCTGGCTATTGTTTCAACACCCTCAGTGGAAGTTGGAATGACTTCTAAGTGTGAGAGATAGAAACGTGCCAGTAAGTTGCCATCTCTACCAGCAGCAACATCGACTTGCGTCACAAACATTTTTACTTTTCTTTTTCCGACTCTAAGCAAAGTCATGCTATTTTTAATTTTAATTTAAGGAGTAAATGTAGTAATGAAGATAGAAAATTAAACTAACTGAAAATATGATTGTAGAAACTACGAAAAATATAGTTCAGCAGGTGGGACTCGAACCCACAACTTCCAATCTCCGGTCAGATGTGTTCCCGTTACACCACCGCAGAACGTTTAAGACGTAGTTCTAGAATCGAGTTTTGTATCGCTTATCCAATTCTCGCACTTCGTACATTTACTCAGTAGAGACTATTATTTATAGCTGGCTATTGTTTCAACACCCTCAGTGGAAGTTGGAATGACTTCTCAGTGTGAGAGATAGAAACGTGCCAGTAAGTTGCCATCTCTACCAGCAGCAACATCGACTTGCGTCACAAACATTTTTACTTTTCTTTTTCCGACTCTAAGCAAAGTCATGCTATTTTTAATTTTAATTTAAGGAGTAAATGTAGTAATGAAGATAGAAAATTAAACTAACTGAAAATATGATGTAGAAACTACGAAAAATATAGTTCAGCAGGTGGGACTCGAACCCACAACTTCCAATCTCCGGTCAGATGTGTTCCCGTTACACCACCGCAGAACGTTAAAGACGTAGTTCTAGAATCGAGTTTTGTATCGCTTATCCAATTCTCGCACTTCGTACATTTACTCAGTAGAGACTATTATTTATAGCTGGCTTTTGGTTCAACACCCTCAGTGGAAGTTGGAATGACTTCTCAGTGTGAGAGATAGAAACGTGCCAGTAAGTTGCCATCTCTACCAGCAGCAACATCGACTTGCGTCACAAACATTTTTAATTTTCTTTTTCCGACTCTAAGCAAAGTCATGCTATTTTTAATTTTAATTTAAGGAGTAAATGTAGTAATGAAGTTAGAAAATTAAACTAACTGAAAATATGATTGTAGAAACTACGAAAAATATAGTTCAGCAGGTGGGACTCGAACCCACAACTTCCAATCTCCGGTCAGATGTGTTCCCGTTACACCACCGCAGAACGTTAAAGACGTAGTTCTAGAATCGAGTTTTGTATCGATTATCCAATTCTCGCACTTCGTACATTTGCTCAGTAGAGACTATTATTTATAGCTGGCTATTGTTTCAACACCCTCAGTGGAAGTTGGAATGACTTCTCAGTGTGAGAGATAGAAACGTGCCAGTAAGTTGCCATCTCTACCAGCAGCAACATCGACTTGCGTCACAAACATTTTTACTTTTCTTTTTTCGACTCTAAGCAAAGTCATGCTATTTTTAATTTTAATTTAAGGAGTAAATGTAGTAATGAAGATAGAAAATTAAACTAACTGAAAATATGATTGTAGAAACTACGAAAAATATAGTTCAGCAGGTGGGACTCGAACCCACAACTTCCAATCTCCGGTCAGATGTGTTCCCGTTACACCACCGCAGAACGTTAAAGACGTAGTTCTAGAATCGAGTTTTGTATCGCTTATCCAATTCTCGCACTTCGTACATTTACTCAGTAGAGACTATTATTTATAGCTGGCTATTGTTTCAACACCCTCAGTGGAAGTTGGAATGACTTCTCAGTGTGAGAGATAGAAACGTGCCAGTAAGTTGCCATCTCTACCAGCAGCAACATCGACTTGCGTCACAAACATTTTTAATTTTCTTTTTCCGACTCTAAGCAAAGTCATGCTATTTTTAATTTTAATTTAAGGAGTAAATGTAGTAATGAAGATAGAAAATTAAACTAACTGAAAATATGATTGTAGAAACTACGAAAAATATAGTTCAGCAGGTGGGACTCGAACCCACAACTTCCAATCTCCGGTCAGATGTGTTCCCGTTACACCACCGCAGAACGTTAAAGACGTAGTTCTAGAATCGAGTTTTGTATCGCTTATCCAATTCTCGCACTTCGTACATTTACTCAGTAGAGACTATTATTTATAGCTGGCTATTGTTTCAACACCCTCAGTGGAAGTTGGAATGACTTCTCAGTGTGAGAGATAGAAACGTGCCAGTAAGTTGCCATCTCTACCAGCAGCAACATCGACTTGCGTCACAAACATTTTTACTTTTCTTTTTCCGACTCTAAGCAAAGTCATGCTATTTTTAATTTTAATTTAAGGAGTAAATGTAGTAATGAAGATAGAAAATTAAACTAACTGAAAATATGATTGTAGAAACTACGAAAAATATAGTTCAGCAGGTGGGACTCGAACCCACAACTTCCAATCTCCGGTCAGATGTTTTCCGTTACACCACCGCAGAACGTTAAAGACGTAGTTCTAGAATCGAGTTTTGTATCGCTTATCCAATTCTCGCACTTCGTACATTTACTCAGTAGAGACTATTATTTATAGCTGGCTATTGTTTCAACACCCTCAGTGGAAGTTGGAATGACTTCTCAGTGTAAGAGATAGAAACGTGCCAGTAAGTTGCCATCTCTACCAGCAGCAACATCGACTTGCGTCACAAACATTTTAACTTTTCTTCTTCCGACTCTAAGCAAAGTCATGCTATTTTTAATTTTAATTTAAGGAGTAAATGTAGTAATGAAGATAGAAAATTAAACTAACTGAAAATATGATTGTAGAAACTACGAAAAATATAGTTCAGCAGGTGGGACTCGAACCCACAACTTCCAATCTCCGGTCAGATGTGTTCCCGTTACACCACCGCAGAACGTTAAAGACGTAGTTCTAGAATCGAGTTTTGTATCGCTTATCCAATTCTCGCACTTCGTACATTTACTCAGAAGAGACTATTATTTATAGCTGGCTATTGTTTCAACACCCTCAGTGGAAGTTGGAATGACTTCTCAGTGTGAGAGATAGAAACGTGCCAGTAAGTTGCCATCTCTACCAGCAGCAACATCGACTTGCGTCACAAACATTTTTACTTTTCTTTTTCCGACTCTAAGCAAAGTCATGCTATTTTTAATTTTAATTTAAGGAGTAAATGTAGTAATGAAGATAGAAAATTAAACTAACTGAAAATATGATTGTAGAAACTACGAAAAATATAGTTCAGCAGGTGGGACTCGAACCCACAACTTCCAATCTCCGGTCAGATGTGTTCCCGTTACACCACCGCAGAACGTTAAAGACGTAGTTCTAGAATCGAGTTTTGTATCGCTTATCCAATTCTCGCACTTCGTACATTTACTCAGTAGAGACTATTATTTATAGCTGGCTATTGTTTCAACACCCTCAGTGGAAGTTGGAATGACTTCTCAGTGTGAGAGATAGAAACGTGCCAGTAAGTTGCCATCTCTACCAGCAGCAACATCGACTTGCGTCACAAACATTTTTACTTTTCTTTTTCCGACTCTAAGCAAAGTCATGCTATTTTTAATTTTAATTTAAGGAGTAAATGTAGTAATGAAGATAGAAAATTAACTAACTGAAAATATGATTGTAGAAACTACGAAAAATATAGTTCAGCAGGTGGGACTCGAACCCACAACTTCCAATCTCCGGTCAGATGTGTTCCCGTTACACCACCGCAGAACGTTAAAGACGTAGTTCTAGAATCGAGTTTTGTATCGCTTATCCAATTCTCGCACTTCGTACATTTACTCAGTAGAGACTATTATTTATAGCTGGCTATTGTTTCAACACCCTCAGTGGAAGTTGGAATGACTTCTCAGTGTGAGAGATAGAAACGTGCCAGTAAGTTGCCATCTCTACCAGCAGCAACATCGACTTGCGTAACAAACATTTTTACTTTTCTTTTTCCTACTCTAAGCAAAGTCATGCTATTTTTAATTTTAATTTAAGGAGTAAATGTAGTTATGAAGATAGAAAATTAAACTAACTGAAAATATGATTGTAGAAACTACGAAAAATATAGTTCAGCAGGGTGGACTCGAACCCACAACTTCCAATCTCCGGTCAGATGTGTTCCCGTTACACCACCGCAGAACGTTAAAGACGTAGTTCTAGAATCGAGTTTCGTATCGCTTATCCAATTCTCGCACTTCGTACATTTACTCAGTAGAGACTATTATTTATAGCTGGCTATTGTTTCAACACCCTCAGTGGAAGTTGGAATGACTTCTCAGTGTGAGAGATAGAAACGTGCCAGTAAGTTGCCATCTCTACCAGCAGCAACATCGACTTGCGTCACAAACATTTTTACTTTTCTTTTTCCGACTCTAAGCAAAGTCATGCTATTTTTAATTTTAATTTAAGGAGTAAATGTAGTAATGAAGATAGAAAATTAAACTAACTGAAAATATGATTGTAGAAACTACGAAAAATATAGTTCAGCAGGTGGGACTCGAACCCACAACTTCCAATCTCCGGTCAGATGTGTTCCCGTTACACCACCGCAGAACGTTAAAGACGTAGTTCTAGAATCGAGTTTTGTATCGCATATCCAATTCTCGCACTTCGTACATTTACTCAGTAGAGACTATTATTTATAGCTGGCTATTGTTTCAACACCCTCAGTGGAAGTTGGAATGACTTCTAAGTGTGAGAGATAGAAACGTGCCAGTAAGTTGCCATCTCTACCAGCAGCAACATCGACTTGCGTCACAAACATTTTTACTTTTCTCTTTCCGACTCTAAGCAAAGTCATGCTATTTTTAATTTTAATTTAAGGAGTAAATGTAGTAGTGAAGATAGAAAATTAACTAACTGAAAATATGATTGTAGAAACTACGAAAAATATAGTTCAGCAGGTGGGACTCGAACCCACAACTTCCAATCTCCGGTCAGATGTGTTCCCGTTACACCACCGCAGAACGTTAAAGACGTAGTTCTAGAATCGAGTTTTGTATCGCTTATCCAATTCTCGCACTTCGTACATTTACTCAGTAGAGACTATTATTTATAGCTGGCTATTGTTTCAACACCCTCAGTGGAAGTTGGAATGACTTCTCAGTGTGAGAGATAGTAACGTGCCAGTAAGTTGCCATCTCTACCAGCAGCAACATCGACTTGCGTCACAAACATTTTTACTTTTCTTTTTCCGACTCTAAGCAAAGTCATGCTATTTTTAATTTTAATTTAGTTGTGGGTTCGAGTCCCACCCGCTGAGCTATATTCTTCGTAGTTTCTACAATCATATTTTCAGTTAGTTTAATTTTCTATCTTCATTACTACATTTACTCCTTAAATTAAAATTAAAAATAGCATGACTTTGCTTAGAGTCGGAAAAAGAAAAGTTAAAATGTTTGTGACGCAAGTCGATGTTGCTGCTGATAGAGATGGCAACTTACTGGCACGTTTCTATCTCTCACACTGAGAAGTCATTCCAACTTCCACTGAGGGTGTTGAAACAATAGCCAGCTATAAATAATAGTCTCTACTGAGTAAATGTACGAAGTGCGAGAATTGGATAAGCGATACAAAACTCGATTCTAGAACTACGTCTTTAACGTTCTGCGGTGGTGTAACGGGAACACATCTGACCGGAGATTGGAAGTTGTTGGTTCGAGTCCCACCTGCTGAACTATATTTTTCGTAGTTTCTACAATCATATTTTCAGTTAGTTTAATTTTCTATCTTCATTACTACATTTACTCCTTAAATTAAAATTAAAAATAGCATGACTTTGCTTAGAGTCGGAAAAAGAAAAGTAAAAATGTTTGTGACGCAAGTCGATGTTGCTGCTGGTAGAGATGGCAACTTACTGGCACGTTTCTATCTCTCACACTGAGAAGTCATTCCAACTTCCACTGAGGGTGTTGAAACAATAGCCAGCTATAAATAATAGTCTCTACTGAGTAAATGTACGAAGTGCGAGAATTGGATAAGCGATACAAAACTCGATTCTAGAACTACGTCTTTAACGTTCTGCGGTGGTGTAACGGGAACACATCTGACCGGAGATTGGAAGTTGTGGGTTCGAGTCCCACCTGCTGAACTATATTTTTCGTAGTTTCTACAATCATATTTTCAGTTAGTTTAATTTTCTATCTTCATTACTACATTTACTCCTTAAATTAAAATTAAAATAGCATGACTTTGCTTAGAGTCGGAAAAAGAAAAGTAAAAATGTTTGTGACGCAAGTCGATGTTGCTGCTGGTAGAGATGGCAACTTACTGGCACGTTTCTATCTCTCACACTGAGAAGTCATTCCAACTTCCACTGAGGGTGTTGAAACAATAGCCAGCTATAAATAATAGTCTCTACTGAGTAAATGTACGAAGTGCGAGAATTGGATAAGCGATACAAAACTCGATTCTAGAACTACGTCTTTAACGTTCTGCGGTGGTGTAACGGGAACACATCTGACCGGAGATTGGAAGTTGTGGGTTCGAGTCCCACCTGCTGAACTATATTTTTCGTAGTTTCTACAATCATATTTTCAGTTAGTTTAATTTTCTATCTTCATTACTACATTTACTCCTTAAATTAAAATTAAAAATAGCATGACTTTGCTTAGAGTCGGAAAAAGAAAAGTAAAAATGTTTGTGACGCAAGTCGATGTTGCTGGTAGAGATGGCAACTTACTGGCACGTTTCTATCTCTCACACTGAGAAGTCATTCCAACTTCCACTGAGGGTGTTGAAACAATAGCCAGCTATAAATAATAGTTTCTACTGAGTAAATGTACGAAGTGCGAGAATTGGATAAGCGATACAAAACTCGATTCTAGAACTACGTCTTTAACGTTCTGCGGTGGTGTAACGGGAACACATCTGACCGGAGATTGGAAGTTGTGGGTTCGAGTCCCACCTGCTGAACTATATTTTTCGTAGTTTCTACAATCATATTTTCAGTTAGTTTAATTTTCTATCTTCATTACTACATTTACTCCTTAAATTAAAATTAAAAATAGCATGACTTTGCTTAGAGTCGGAAAAAGAAAAGTAAAAATGTTTGTGACGCAAGTCGATGTTGCTGCTGGTAGAGATGGCAACTTACTGGCACGTTTCTATCTCTCACACTGAGAAGTCATTCCAACTTCCACTGAGGGTGTTGAAACAATAGCCAGCTATAAATAATAGTCTCTACTGAGTAAATGTACGAAGTGCGAGAATTGGATAAGCGATACAAAACTCGATTCTAGAACTACGTCTTTAACGTTCTGCGGTGGTGTAACGGGAACACATCTGACCGGAGATTGGAAGTTGTGGGTTCGAGTCCCACCTGCTGAACTATATTTTTCGTAGTTTCTACAATCATATTTTCAGTTAGTTTAATTTTCTATCTTCATTACTACATTTACTCCTTAAATTAAAATTAAAAATAGCATGACTTTGCTTAGAGTCGGAAAAAGAAAAGTAAAAATGTTTGTGACGCAAGTCGATGTTGCTGCTGGTAGAGATGGCAACTTACTGGCACGTTTCTATCTCTCACACTGAGAAGTCATTCCAACTTCCACTGAGGGTGTTGAAACAATAGCCAGCTATAAATAATAGTCTCTACTGAGTAAATGTACGAAGTGCGAGAATTGGATAAGCGATACAAAACTCGATTCTAGAACTACGTCTTTAACGTTCTGCGGTGGTGTAACGGGAACACATCTGACCGGAGATTGGAAGTTGTGGGTTCGAGTCCACCCTGCTGAACTATATTTTTCGTAGTTTCTACAATCATATTTTCAGTTAGTTTAATTTTCTATCTTCATCACTACATTTACTCCTTAAATTAAAATTAAAAATAGCATGACTTTGCTTATAGTCGGAAAAAGAAAAGTAAAAATGTTTGTGACGCAAGTCGATGTTGCTGCTGGTAGAGATGGCAACTTACTGGCACGTTTCTATCTCTCACACTGAGAAGTCATTCCAACTTCCACTGAGGGTGTTGAAACAATAGCCAGCTATAAATAATAGTCTCTACTGAGTAAATGTACGAAGTGCGAGAATTGGATAAGCGATACAAAACTCGATTCTAGAACTACGTCTTTAACGTTCTGCGGTGGTGTAACGGGAACACATCTGACCGGAGATTGGAAGTTGTGGGTTCGAGTCCCACCTGCTGAACTATATTTTTCGTAGTTTCTACAATCATATTTTCAGTTAGTTTAATTTTCTATCTTCATTACTACATTTACTCCTTAAATTAAAATTATATATATATATATACACACGCAAAACTAGGCAATAAAATTCTTCCCCAGTCAAGTAACAACACATACTGACATAAATTTAGCACGTGTTACGGGAGTACGACTTTCTTATAGTGGTCGTTTCAACAACATGCAAGATTTTTTCTGTCGAAAACTGCTTACTTTTCATCTCAAGCAAAAAAAAAATCACACACCGTCGCATATGTTGCACATGTTATATATATATATAAATATATATATATATATATATATATATATATATATATATATATATATATATATATATATATATATATATATATATATATATATATATATATATATATATATATATATATATATATATATATATACATATATATATATATATATGTATATATATATATATATATATATATATATATATATATATATATATATATATATATATATATATATATATATATATATATATATATATATATATATATTTATATATATATATATATATATATATATATATATATATATATATATATATATATATATATATATATATATATATATTATACATTATGAGACTGTTACAATAATTAACACAATAATTAAAAATGAATAATACAAGCTGGTTCAATTTCACTTATCTGTCGCCATTGCTGCTGCTGCCATAGTACAGGATCGGTGATGAAGTGTTGATGTATAATGTAGATACCGATGATTTCCTGATGCTAATGCTGCTCGTTGTTTTATTTTGTAATTATAATCTTGTGGGTTTTTGAAAGTTTTATTTTTCTTTTTCATTGTTTGTCTCTTGGGGCGAGGTAGCTGCTCATGACTGTTTGTATTCACTGATTTGTTAAACTTTCTATTATCCACAACAACACTTACTGAGACTGCAATGATTCACTATGCAGCTCCTGATTGTTTATAATCTTAACTTGGGGGTCCGCGTAATGAACCGTATCGGATTTTGATTGAGTTTTACCCATGCTTTGGCTTTTTACACTCTCTTAAAAGTTTATAATTTTGATTTTTTTTTTTTTGATTGGTGTAAGGGCTGCCATTCGCACACTCATTGCGCTCAGTGTGTTAATATTACGTCAAGGCACAACGAGAACGGTACCCACACATTTTTACAACCAACAGGCACAAAGAGAAAGAGCAAAAACGAAATGACTATGAACGACATCACCATGTGAGAAAAATTTTAAGAGAGGGAGAACGGAACAACACTTTGTGCTGGTTTTTGTGACACATTGCGTCAGAACAAAGAGCTTCAGTTTG
This sequence comes from Wyeomyia smithii, assembly GCF_029784165.1. Classification (NCBI taxonomy): domain Eukaryota; kingdom Metazoa; phylum Arthropoda; class Insecta; order Diptera; family Culicidae; genus Wyeomyia; species Wyeomyia smithii. Next base: position 132,443,472 of record NC_073695.1, read on the forward strand.
AGCAGTTCGCGTTGCGTTGCGGGTAAAAAAAATAGCAGAGAAAAGGAACCAAGAAAGGCGCTGACGTGTTTCTTATGACATATTACGCACGTCCAGACATGTTTCTGTACCGGTATTAATATACAATCGCTACATGCATTTACTACTGATACCGTTCATTAGGGTGGTAATTCGTTTCCTCATTAGATCGGAAATAGCAAATCCAATGCTTATTGCGAACTATGAGAAATGTTTGGAAGTTGTCCATGGAGATAAACCCTTCGGTTGTTGCTCCATCCCGTGAGATTTCAACATCGCTAGACAATCGTTTTGTTGCATTTGATTTGACGATGAAACAAGAAATCCATGGAATTCCCGAACACCTTAAACCAACAGTTGTGCCATCAATATTTTCGGCGAAATTCGGCCACCTTCCAGAACAGAATTCCTTTTTCACGGACGGATCTGTAATAGATGGACATTCCGGATATGGCATTTTCAACACGGACCATCGCATATCCCGCAAACTGGCACAGCCATGCTCCATATACGTAGCTGAATTAGCTGCCATACACAATTCGCTGCGAATTATCGAGCTCAATACACCAGGTAATTATTTTATCTTTTCGGACAGCCTCAGTTCTATTGAAACTCTCCGATCGATTAAACCGGTCAAGCACCCGGAAGTGCAGGTTGATCGGTCTTTTACTATCTGTTTTGTGTGGGTTCCCTCTCATTGTTCAATCCCAGGCAATGAAGAAGCTGATTTACTAGCGAAAAAAGGGGCCATAGAAGGAGATACGTTTGAAAGACCGATCACCTATACCGAATATTTTCACCTGCCCCGACAAATGGCCCTAGCAAACTGGCAGGAAAGATGGGATACTGGCGACCTAGGGCGATGGATTCACTCGATCTTGCCCAAAGTGTCTACAAAAGCTTGGTTTGAAGGGCTCGACTTAACTCGGGATTTTATACGAGTTATCTCGCGCCTAATGTCAAACCATTACATAGCTAATACACACCTATACCGAATTGGATTAGTCGATAGCAATCTTTGCGAATGTACGAGGATATCGAACACATTGTCTTCGTATGCCCTAAATACCACAGAGCAAGAAAAAAACTGTTCGATTCCCTCCGGAAACGGAATGCACCACCCACAATGCAAGTCCGTGATGCACTTGCCAGCCATAATGCCAATTATCTTATCCCTATATACGAATTCATTAAAGAAATAAATTATCATATCTGAACTCTCTATCTTTCTCTCTGTCCCTCTCTTGCTATCAAGATTTTCATGAACAATACTTATCTTCGTTTTTCTTTCTCTATTTTTCATCTCAGGTTTTGATTTCCGAGAGACAAGGACTCATCATCCCTCAATGCTATTAGTTATATAGGGAAATGTACATATTAGTTATAAGTCACACTATTTTTATTTAATTGTATTTTGAAATGTATTTTTAACAAGAAAAGATGAGAGGGTTTTTATGCCAGTTTAAGGAGAAGCAGTCGGGATACAGGCTCTACTCAGCTGGCTTTTCCCTACTCCAAAGGACATTCGGCCCCGTTATACTTAGCGGTTGGGCCACAGAACAGATATGCAACTTCGAACAAAACTCTGCAGCAAATCGGTGCCCAAGCTTTCGCATTCATTTTTTGCTGTTCCATCCTACATTGATTTTACAGTGCATCGTTCGAACAGTTCACTCCAATAGTTTGAACATGTACCAAAAAACTATTTTTTTTTGCTTGAATGACCAGGCAAAAAGGTGATCTTGAATAGTTGAATCTATCAAAATCAAGTTAAGACAGGATCGCATTCAAGAGATCTTTAAAGTGGAAATTCAGTAACAATTCACAATCAACGTCAATGAAACAAATTAAACTAAAAATCTTTCAACCATTCAAACATTGTCTAACAAATTTTCTTGGATCGTACACCTCACGACTGCTAAAACTATTTTAACCTGTTAGTTGAATATTTTCGTTGGACTTGGAAACCGAATTTCTCGATCAACGACAATATTTATTTCTCGTACCGTTTTTTATACCTAACATTGCTAGAAATGCATATCAGACGCGCTGTACAAGCACTGCTTACTTCATTAGGTACAATGTAAAAATTGATTGTCGTTAGTCAAGATATTCAGTTTTCAACTTGGGCAACAATGAAATTCATTAAAAATATATCTACATAAAAACCGTTGCACGTATGCGGGTGGTACTGTACGTTTATCATGAAAAGGCACCCTCGCTATACCAGTACCGGGGAGAACAAAGGATTCTCTTGATGAAAAAGCGGCGAGAGCTGATACAGTCCTTTTGTTGAATGAATGGAATATAAGCGTAATGAAATTTCGAGTGTAAAATGCATGCTCTCCACCGCTAGATGTCGATACTTAAAATAAAGAGATTTTGCCTCTTTTTCGGTTCTTCGGTTGAACAGATGTGGGTTGGGCCTAAATAAATATTAGAGTTTAAAAAAAAATTAGGGTGGTAATTAAAGCCCTAGAGTTAAAGTTTGGCCGACTGTCACTGAAAAGTTCCAATCGAACAGTCAACAGTTTTTTCATCATAGTTTTCTTATTGCTGATGCTCGATTGGAACGAGTTTTAACAGTTCGATTGGAGCTTTTAGTGACAGTCGGACAAACCTTAACTCTAGGCCTTAAGTGGTAATGACTAATATGGAAAAACCAAAATTAATCCACCTAGCGGTCAGACCCAGCCTTTCTCATTCAAACTTTTATTTGTTTAAATAGATTAACATAACCGCTTCAATCTAATAAATGTATATTCACTCTTTAGATTCTAAAATATTGATGTTGTAATCGATACATATAAAAATGCAATCCGGTGTGTCTGTCTGTCTGATCCATATAGGCTCGAAAACTACCGAACCGATCGGCGCGAAAATTTGTATGTAGGGGTTTTTGATGCCGATAAAGGTTCCTATGATAGTTTGAGACCCCTCCCTCTTCTGGAAGAGAGGGGTCCCATACAAATGAAACATAAATTTCTGCACAACTCAAGAACAAACCAAGCAAACGAAACCGAATTTGACATGTAGATATTTGAGGAGATAAAAAATATGTCCATAATAGTTGGACGCCCCTCCTTTCTCTGGAAGTGGAAATGAAACACAAATTTCTGCACATTTCAAGAGCTAACCAACTAAATGGAACCATTTTTTTCCTGTGTGGGCTCATCACTGCGACCAGAGATTAGATCTATTGTGATGTTGCCCAAGTGTTTTCGGTACTCCGCACTTCATATTATTGGCAGTATCACTATTGAAGTAAGTGATACGCTTATCATTCATATCCGTGCTTGCGTGTAAGTTTTACCTTTCCGTTTCAAGCTTACTACTCTACTATACCGAGCCGCTATCCCTCCTAACAATATCGGCTAATTACAATTCCCTGGAGAGAACTTTCATACGTTACTCACACCAATTTTATTATAACAGAGACTTATTTTTGTTAGAAGGAGTGTCAACAGAGGTACTGTAGAACTCAGATTGAAGGAAAGGTACTTGGTGGGAAGCCTGAGAATAAACCCATGCTAAAGTCCTTTGGCAATCAAATGGCCTGATTCTACTAAGATTCGAACCCACGACCACCCGCTTACCAAGGCGGACGCTGTAACCTTGCGGCTACGGAGCTCTCAAACAAATTTGTTTCATAATCGATCTCAGGCAACATTTTGGATTTTAAGATGGCAAATTATGGTCTCTGGAAACAGCCAAAAATGGCCGATTTCCACCCAATATAATAATATCCGGATCTAGAATGATACACAGCAGCTAAAATCGATGGAAATTATCTTCAAATGCCATTATGAAATCCAAAATGGCGACTTCCGGTTTCGAAAAAAAACAGCGACAAACGACCAAATATCACCCAATATCGGAACCGTAATGATGGACTGGAGCCAAAAATCGACTTCAGACAACAATTGTAAGATGGCAACTTCCGGTTTCTGGAAAACGGCCTGAAATGGACGATTCCCTTTGAATATGAGTATCTCCGGAACCAGAAAGATGGACAGAAGCTGAAAATTAATCACAGACACAATCTTGAATTTCAAGATGGTGACTTCCGGTGTTTGGCAAACAGCCGCAAATGACAAAATGCCATTGAATGTGAATGTTTTCGGAACCAGAATTACGCCCAGATGACAGAATTTGACTTCACAGGCAATTTTTAAGTCCAAAATGACGACTTTCAATTTCTGGAAAACAGCCCCAACCACCCAATATGAGTATCTCCGGAGCCAGAATGTTACAAGAAGCTAAAAATTGACCTCAGACACCATTTTGAATTGTAGGATGGCAACTTCTGGTTTCTGGAAAACAGCCAAAGATGGCCGATTTCCGTCTAACATGAGTATCTCCGGATCTAGAATGATACAAAGCAGCTGAAATCGACCAAAGACACCATTTTGGATTCTAGGTTGGCGACTTCCGGTTCCTGGGAAACAGCCGAAAATGATCGAATAACTTCCTATATGGGTATTTCTTCAACTCGAATGACGCTTAGAGGCCAGAAATTATCTTAATTACCATTTTGAAATTCAAAATGGCGCCTTCCTGTTTGTGAAAAACAGCCTAAATAACCAAATACCATCCAATATGAGTATTTCTGGAACCAGAATGATGCAATAAGCTAACAATTGACCTCAGGCACCAGTTTGAATGGCTAAATGGCAACTTCTAGGAAACAGTCGAAAATGACCGAACAATACTCAATATGAATATTTCCGTATTCGAGATGATGCATGGAAACCAAAAATTGACCCTGGACACCGTTTTGACCGTTTTGAATTTAAAGACGACCACTTTTAGTTTCTGGAAAACAACCAAAATAACTAAATACCTTCCAATATGGATATTTCCGGTGTCAGTTAGATGCCAGAAAATCTGCTGAAAACGACCGAATACCACCCAATATGAATATATTCAGAATTAAGGCGATGTACAGAAGCCAAAAGTCGAGGATGTTGTCATTTCGATAAAACCAATCATTTCAAACGATTTGTTATTTGACTTTGATCATATCCTATGGCCGATTCGTCGTGCATTTGCAGCTTTTAAACACATCGCAAGGAATCAATGAATTTGGAACGTTCAAATAGTACGATACCACATTTAAATTATGTTGAGGCCACATATATCTGCACATATGAAAACTGGTTCAGCCATCATTTTACCATTTTAGGTAGCCCGTTCATTTGAAATCAATTTTGTTCAAATCGGTTGTGTAGTTTTCGAGATAATGATGTTTCATGATTTTTACATTTTGATACATAACCTCTAAACTAAAAATCCGATTACAATAAAATTTAACAGGGTCTTATGGGACAACAAGACCTTTTATTTGCAATTAATTTCATGAAAATCGGTCCAGCCATCTCTGAGCAAAGTGAGTGAGAATAAAAATCTGCACATACACACAAACACACACACACACACACACATACAGAAAATGCTCAGCTCGTCAAGCTGAGTCGAGTGATGTATGCCATTCGGCCCTTTGGAGCACTTTTGGATCTTCGGTTTTGCAAGTGATTGCTATACCTTTCTAGGAGAAAGGCAAAAATTGTCCTTCGTCGCATTGAGAAATTCGTTCAGTCGAAAAGCGAAACTTTAATCAATCGATTTTTTCATTTTTTGTTTTTGGATAACACTAGATCTCGATGTTTTATGCGTTTTTAAGACATGTGGTATCAGAATTTTTTGATATTCAAAAATTTATGAACTACCTGTGCGTTTTTTTCATTGGTCACAAAATAATGCTTTCGTGTCCCCGAAGTGACATCAAGCTGAAGTTTAATATGGGAACATTTTTCGAAGACGAAACTATTGAGCCCTACTTCGAAGGGGCCATTCACATACCACGTGGGCAAATTTTTAACGATTTTGACCCCCCCCCCTCCCCCTACGTGGAAAACTGCCCATATAAATTCTAGAAAAATTGTTCTTTTGGATTTTGTTACTAATTTATGATCTTGGAAAAAGTTATTAGGGATTTGTGGAAAGAATGTTGAAAAAGTTCTTGAATATTGAATATATGATCTCGAATATATGACACTCCTAGCGGGCTTGATTATCGACGCCGCGTTGCAAGTTCAAATGAAAACATATCCTGGCATAATGATAAAAGAACGGCCTCCCACTCCGTGGCGAGAAAAAGAGTACTCCGAAGTCTACACGCAAAGATCCGTCGCGTTTTTGGCCTTTCTGTGGAAAGGTACTTGGCGCCTATATACGGTATTCGGAGCTTGATACCAAGTTTAAAAGCTTGGATAAAGCAAAGAAACGCGGATATTGGCGTCGATTTGTAACCGAGACGTCGAAGAAAACATCGATGAGCACTCTTTGGAACACAGCCAGAAAAATGCGTAATCGCGCATTTTTCACGATGTGTCTCCGGGCTACGACGCACAGAGCGTTGAATGTATGAGAATGCGGGACAAAAATCAAAACAGCCATTCTTGTATTTTTTTTAAATTGGTGTGACACGAAAAATGATTAGTACCGATGAAAGCTACTTTGGCACAATTGACGATCGCAAAAATGTCTCAAACGCCGTTTTTTTGTACAGAGGCATAAAATGATAATTTTCCAAGAATATTATCCATTTCGAGATAAAAGGCTTGAAAAGCATATTAAAATAATTTCTAGGTGATGAAAAAGTGACCTAAACGGCATAACATTTAGTTTTTATGATTATTTCTGTTTAAATTTCTTTTAATTGTGTTTGTTTACGGTTTACTGTTGCAAAACAACTAGACATTGTTAATCCAGGAATCTTTTATGTGTTTATGTGCAATAAATTACCTGTTATACATAGAAATAAGGGACAGATGTACGACAAATTGCTTGCTCTTGGTTCCAGAGGTATCATAAGAAAACGCGAATTTCGGTTGAAAGAGCAAACTTGAGCAATGGCAATCACTTCCAAAGTTTGAAGGACATTCCAAATAAGAGGAAAAAGTGAAATTCAGAGAGATACAGTCGCCGTTCGATAACTGCAAGTCTTTTAACTGCAACGCTTTTTAACTGCAAGACCGATAACTGCAACAACTTTGCAGTTATCGGACCGCAATCCGTCAAATCTGAAGTCAGTCATATTTGACATTGAAGTGACAAATCTCGCGGGGGGATTCTAAATGCATTCGAAAATGAAAATTGTTGAATATCTAGAAACATTTCAAAAAGACTTTTTCATTTCGATTTCGTTTACTTGTTGTTTCTTCATTCTAGATGGGAGATTATGAAGATTATAGATCTCCACTTTTAAGGGGTGATATACCTTTTTGGTCGAGAAAAATGAGGGAAGTTTGAATTTATTTTTAAGTGCATAGCACCGTTTTCATTGCATCAAGTGCAGTTTAATTGCATCAGTGCAGTTTATCAACAACAACAAAATACGTTTGATTTTGAGATATACCAATTATTACTGGAGTAATGGCCGTTTCCCCGAAACGCTATTTTTTTGCAGAGGCTTGCGGTGATCCTGATAGAGACTCAGCGGGTCAATTTCAATAAAAAAAACTCATATTATTTCATTAGTTTAGAAGTGTGCCGTGTCCTTGAACGATCGCTTTTATGAGTATTTTGTTTTCAGTTTTGTTTCATTTTTGCGGCAAAATGTAACTGTATGTTTCAAAAAGCGATCGTTCAAGGACCGGCGAATTTAATAACGAAAATTAAAAAAAAAAAGATGAAAGAAATCGGTTCAGAAGTTTTCCCGCAATCAGGATCACAGCAAAGTCATTTTTCGGAAAACTTTATTCCGAGATAATCGCGTGTAAGCCCGCATAATCAAGAACCATTGCTGAAGCGGTAAGGACTTTAACTGTACTTAATGAAGTATGGTAACTGTTCGTGATAATATCTTTTATCAGTTATTACTGTACTAAATTGAATGACTTGAACTATTGAGCACAATATTATATTCAGTATCCCCAAATAGGATAGTGAGCACTATTTGTTCACCACACCTTCAACGGTTGAAGCTCCATCGAGAAACGAAGAGACATCTTCCAGCAAACGCTGTAGTCGCAGGTTTTTGTCAAACTATAATGGAAGGTAATCAAATTGGTCACAAATCTTCCGGCTTTAGTATTTATACAATAATTTTTTCTTTCCAGTATCTCCGAGCAGAACGAAGTTGAAGTCGACATTGCACGACGAATGCAAAACAGCGCCCCTCGCAGCCTGGAAGAATACAAATATGACTACTCACGAAGAGAAATGTGCTACATGGCTGGAAAGTGATGATATTTGCAGGTGAAAAACAAAAACATATTATTTTTGCAAAAAATAAAGCAATCGCCACTAACAATCTTTATAATATACAAAACAATATCACGACTATTCCACGAACGATTAGCAAGTCCGTCCCATTTGCGTTTTAGTGCTGATGAGAAAACAGCAATTAAAAATCGTAACGCTGTGAGAGAAATATTGCACTCTTATGCTGTTTTAAACAAGACCATCGACAAAAATTGTTACTGCAATGTCAATTGAATACTTTAGCATTATAACCCGTTCATAAACACCAAAATTCGATTAAATTATGTTGCAAACCATAAGCTGGGACCCATATGCGATTACTTTTTCGATACCTAGCCAGAATGATAGCAAACCAGTCCCACAGCCACCTACGACTGGTGATGAAAAGCAAACTACTGCAAAGCGATTCCGGTGATAGCTTGCATTTGAAACAAATCAGCTGCTGGACGATCACCGTCTCGCGTGCTTCCACAGAATCATTGAACGATTTTGTAGTGAGAAATGTATTACAATATGGTTGTATAACTTGCCTGCTTGTTTCTTTATCTAATACTATAATTAAATTCTCAATCAGTTCAGGTGGAGGAACTTGTTCTAAAATTTTTCGAAAGCGGTCAATGTGTGACGGCGGCGGACAGCTTCCACGCATTAGGCAGGGAAACCAATATAACAAAAACCCTTCTATTACTCATTTAGATTTTTACTACAGTGGAAAAAGCTAAGAAGCGTGCTGAAGTATTCGGTATGACTGTTGACACGTTGTTCAAAAAATAAACCACCGTTTCTTAATTGTTATCCACGGCTCAACATGGATAAAATACGAGGGTAGTATTATTTTATATTGATTGGATGCTTTTATTAACAGTACAGTGACACACCTAACGGCGATGGCAGAAATGCTGTTCATTCATAAAAAAAAATTGATGAAAGAAACTTAGCATTGATAAATTTTTATAGTTTAACTTTTAAAATTATACAAAGACATTACCAACCAACTGTCAAACAATAAGGTTTAAATTTTTATCCCATCCTCAAATACTATACTATACTAAAATTCGTTCGAACCGCCTATTGAATTTTACTAGGTCAACTGATACATCGAATGCTAAACCTGAAGACCATAAACTATGTTAAACATAACATGTTTCATAATGGGGTGGTGATTGTGATGATTTGTTCTATGGGACCGACTTTCGATCATTTTTGCTATGGGACAAACAGACTTGCTATTTTTTTATGGTTCCTCGAACAAAGTATTCAAAATTATGTGTTCTATCGAAAGTAGATGTAAAATGGTGATGATTCCACCAATGAAGTCAAAATTGATAAATATGCAATTGGGACGGACTTGCCATGAGGGGCAGTACAGTCGTCGTTCGCTAACTGCAACATGTTTACATTGCAGTTATCGAATGCCGTTCGATAACTGCAACACTTGACACATGCCGAAATTTAGAGGGGGGTCCGTCACTACCATTTTTGTTTTCAATGATGTCGAAATGTATTTTTTTGAAGAAGTACATAGTAGCAAAAATAACAGAAAACTAAAATAGGTAAGCTTTTTGATTAATCAATTTGATAGTCATATTTCCGCATCATAATTTATTGCGTTTTAGTAACTACTTTACATAACCAATATGTAGGCGAAGATAAAGTTTATCACTACAGAAGACCATTTTACGAGACGTTTCTGAACTCAATTCAAGAATGAAATTTTGACAGAAAGCTCGGAACCGCTGACATAACGCAAGTAAAAGCAACATCAATGTCAGCAGGATCCGTGACGTGAAAGCTAGCCAAACAATGCACAAGGATTTTTTTTTCTCTTATAATAATTACGGAAAGTGAACCACATAACATGGTGATTTTGCTTCATTGATTAATATTTGAGATCTATAATCTCCCATCTAGAATGAAGAGACAACAAGTAAACGGAATCGAAAAAAATCGAGAAAAATGAAAAGTCCTGTTGAAATGTTTCTAGAGATTCAACAATTTTTATTTTCGAATGCATTTAGAATCCCCCCGCGAGATTTGTCACTTCAATGTCAAATATGACTTTGACTTCAGATTTGACGGATTGCGGTCCGATAACTGCAAAGTTGTTGCAGTTATCGGTCTTGCAGTTAAAGAGCGTTGCAGTTAAAAGACTTGCAGTTATCGAACGACAACTGTATTTTCAGAATAGTTTTAGTACAAAATTTTGGATTATTAGATAACCATATTGTGTATAATATCGAAAAAAATATGTTCAAAAAAATCGCTGTTTTTGAATGGTAACCATACCTAACGCATAGTAAATGGTTATTTCCCAGTTTACTATTAACTAGATGGTCAAAACTAAAACTGAAATGGTATGTAAATGGTTGTGACTTTTTTATAAATGGTTAAGATACTATACGGGAAACAATTCGTGTATGGTATTTGTTTATGCGGGAAGTTCAAGTTTAGCTTATGCGGCCGTGGCGAGGCGCCCTGAAAATCTCTCTAACTTTCTTCCTTTTGCTAAGTTCTTCATGAAAATTCGTGAAAATGTTCTCAAGATGTTGTATTTGAAGATAATACAAAAAAAAAATTTTCGGGTTTTTGAAAGCTAAAACGGTACATAACCCCTTTAGGTATATAATCAATGAAGCAAAATCACCATGTTATGTGGTTCACTTTCCGTAATTATTATAAGAGAAAAAAAAATTCCTTGTGCATTGTTTGGCTAGGTTTTACTACTCAGTGAGGTAGTGCATAGTAGATCACAAACAATATTTTGTGACCTAGCGTTAAATAGACCATTTTAGGAACTGATAGGTGTCACGGATCCTGCTGACATAGATGTTGCTTTTACAGTCGCCGTTCGATAACTGCAAGTCTTTTAACTGCAACGCTCTTTAACTGCAAGACCGATAACTGCAACAACTTTGCAGTTATCGGATCGCAATCCGTCAAATCTGAAGTCAAAGTCATATTTGACATTGAAGTGACAAATCTCCCGGGGGGAATCTGAATGCATTCGAAAATGAAAATTGTTGAATATCTAGAAACATTTCAAAAGGACTTTTTCATTTCGATTTCGTTTACTTGTTGTCTCTTCATTCTAGATGAGAGATTAAAGATCTCCACTATTAAGGGGTTATATACCTTTTTGGTCGAAAAAAATGAGGGAAGTTTGAATTTATTTTCAAGTGCATAGCACCATTTTCATTGCATCAAATTGGTATTTTTCTGAAATTACAGTTTATCAACAACAGAAAAATACGTTTGATTTTGAGATATACCAATTATTACTGGAGTAAAGGCCGTTTCCCCGAAACGCTATTTTTTGCAGAGGCTTGCGGTGATCCTGATGAGCGGGTCAACCTTAATAAAAAAACTCATATTATTTCATTAGTTTAGAAGTGTGCCGTGTCCTTGAACGATCGCTTTCATGAGCATTTTGTTTTCAGTGCAAACGGGAACGTTTTTCCCAAAAAATGCACGTTTTGAGCGCTGCATTTAATTTTTTTTGCGGTAAAATGTAACTGTATGTTTCAAAAAGCGATCGTTCAAGGACCGGCGAATTTAATAACGAAAATTTAAATAAAAAGACGAAAGAAATCGGTTCAGTAGTTCTCCCGCAATCAGGATCACGGCAAAGTCATTTTTCGGAAAACTTTATTCCGAGATAATCGCGTGTAAAGTTTCAAGTTTAGCTTATACGGCCGTGGCGAGGCGCCCTGCAAATCGCTCTAACTTTCTTCCTTTTGCTCAGATCTTTATGAAAATTTGTGAAAATGTTCTCAAGATGTTATATTTGAAGATGCAATAAACAATTTTTCGGTTTTTTGAAAGCTAAAGAGGTAATAAGGCAAAATCACCAAGTTATGTGGTTCACTTTCCGTAATTATTATAAGAGAAAAATTATATTCCTTGTGCATTGTTTGGTTAGCTTTCACTACTCAGTGAGTGCATAGTAGACCACAAACAATATTTTGTGACCTAGCGTTAAATAGACCATTTTAGGAACTGATAGGTGTCACGGATCCTGCTGACATTGATGTTGCTTTTACTTGCGTTATCTGACATAACGCAAGTAAAAGCAACATCAATGTCAGCAGGTTCCGAGCTTTCTGTCAAAATTTCATTCATGAATTGAGTTCAGAAACGTCTCGTAAAATGAACTTCTGTAGTGATCATTTATCTTCGCCTACATATTGGTTATGTAAAGTAGTTACTAAAACGTAATAAATTATGATGCGGAAATATGAATATCAAATTGATTAATCAAAAAGCTTGCCTATTTTAGTTTTCTGCTATTTTTTGCCACTATTTCATTTAAAAAATACATTTAGACATCATTGAAAACAGAAAAGGGTAGTGACGGACCCCCCTCTAAATTTTGGCATGTGTCAAGTGTTGCAGTTATCGAACGGCATTCGATAACTGCAATGTAAACATGATGCAGTTAGCGAACGACGACTGTACTTACGTTATGTCAGCGGTTCCGAGCTTTCTGTCAAAATTTCATTCATGAATTGAGTTCAGAAACGTCTCGTAAAATGATCTTCTGTAGTGATGAAGTTTATCTTCGCCTACATATTGGTTATGTAAAGTAGTTTCTAAAATGCAATAAATTATGATGCGGAAATATGAATATTAAATTGATTAATCAAAAAGCTTGCCTATTTTAGTTTTCTGCTATTTTTTGCCACTATTCCATTAAAAAAATACATTTCGACATCATTGAAAACAAAAATGGTAGTGACGAACTCCCCTCTAAATTTTGGCATGTGTCAAGTATTGCAGTTATCGAACGGCATTCGATAACTGCAATGTAAACATGTTGCAGTTAGCGAACGACTACTGTACTTTGAGGTACTTGTTTTGACAATCGATTTTAAATCGAAAGTGTCTTATTTCTTTAAGCATAAATAAGCATGACTAAGAAGCCTTTAACTTCCAAATGCGCTACGTTATGTCTCAATAGTAACATGTGAAATGTAGTAGTTACATGCCTCTACCGTTGCCATTTTGGTTTTAACATGACAAAATATAGAGTATATTAAAATATTAATTTAAAAACCAAGATTTTTTTTTAAATATCGTGTTACTTGAATAGTTGAAACCACTTCGCAGTAGATGCGTGCCATAATCGTATGAGTGAACTTAGGAGGTTAATAATATCATTACAGTATGGCTCAAACATGTATAAAACATACCAGCATATAGAATTGGTTCAATAAGAAATCCCATTTTTGATTTTTGTCTATGGAACGTTGCACTGTGTGACGCAATAGAATCACCTTTTACAATGGCAGAATTTTTAGTTGCCCTCCTGTCCTGCAACAATAACGCGCCTGGGTTAGCCACTGCCAAGAGGCGCTTATTGAACTTGTACAATAAGTTCTTAGAGCAAAACATTGTACCGCAGGATTGGAGGCAAGTGAAGGTGATCGCCATCCAAAAGCCGGGAAAACCAGCTTCTAATCACTACTCTTATAGGCCGATTGCAATGCTATCCTGTATCCGGAAATTGATAGAAAAAATGATAACCCGTCATATAGACCTCTTGGTGGAATCAAATGGTCTGCTATCAGATACTCAATTTGGTTTCCGCCGTGCCAAAGGGACGAATGATTTTCTTACGTTGCTTTCAACAGATATTATGCTGGTGTATGCTCGCAAAGAACAAATGGCGTCCGCGTTCTAGAACATTAAGGTAACCTTTGATTCCGTTTCTGTCGACATTCTTCGGGAAAACTTCACCGTCAATTTTAAACAATTTTTTGCACAATTTGTTGTCTGAAAAGCACATGCATTTTACGCATGGCGATTTGGCAACTTTTCGTATTAGAGCAAGCGCACCGGTGAGTTGCCATTTGAGTTGCTATTTTCACAACGCTGGCCGTTGCTATTTTGAATAGCAACCCATGTTCGCACCGGTCGTTGATATTGGGGATTACCAATTCATCTATTTTTTTTTAACGCCGGCAGTCGCTAATTTCTAAAGACCGTCACTAGCTAGCATTAGCGAAATGTTTGTGTGTGTCGTATTTCCCAAAAATTCTGCGCATCTAGTAATAACCAATTTATCTGTCCGTCAATTGTTTCCGGAATAATCTGCGTTCTTTCTGCTTCATAAAATATCCCCTTTATTTCAAGCAACTGTGTTTTAACTTTGTTTCCGTTCTCCCAAATTATCGATAACACAATTCTGTTGCAGGTTTCTTCGTTTGTACGTGCATGGTTTTTTATCCTTGTATGTTTAATTAGAGTACCTAATTGCGTTAGACCGTGAAACGTTTCGCAACATTGCCTTCAATAACTATTATACTCAAAATTGGCGAACTGTCATTAATTGTATTTTGTACTTTGTGCTGTCTCGATTCCTACATGCAAAAGTTCAAGCTTTAATCATCCAATGTGTCCTTTCAATTCGCACAGAATTTGCTCTGACTTCGCACAACCAATGCGTGATACGCATAACGCAAAAGTGTACAAGGAATACATTGACAGAGATCAAAATCAGAATATGTATCATACACTGAAAAAACTGCGCACGCTCCATTCAAGTGTTTCAGCAATTGGATATGAAAATGACTCTGCATTGTTATTTGAAGAATTCTTTTCATCAAATTCAATCATTTTTCACTTTCGTTTCAAGTTGTCGCACACATCAACTTACATCCATGAGCCGCACTTCTTTTACGTATGATTCCAACATCCCTTTCAAGTGAATTGCACTTGAATCTGCCCCACTATTTCATCACAGTGATTATCATGTGCGAAACACTTTCAGATGATTTGTTTTGTTTTTATATGTCAAATGAAGTGCCGTTTGTGCTGAAAAGTAGAAAAATGGCGACAGATGAAAAGACAGCGAGTGTCATACGGCTTAGAAGTTTGACGATTTTCCGGACAACATCTGTAAATTTCTGCAAGGTAAATGATTTATGTCACGCAAAAGAATCGAATTCTAGTTTTATTTCGTCCTTCCAGCACAAGATCACAGAGATTCTGATGAAAACATCTTTACGCTAGAGGCAAGTATTTGTTAACTAAAACATCAATTATTTAAATTAAATTCTTTGTTTGCTTTACAGCCTTTCTCAACAAAGAAGGATAGTTTATATTTGGTGCTGAATTTTCATAGTAAAATTCCAATTTTATAAATAAAACAAAGCTTGCATTATATGCAATCATTCCCATGTAAAACTGTTTTCATTTTAAAATCGAATAAACATCATTCGAAGCTCGGTAAACATTCATTTGAAATTCGAAATCCAAACACTTCATGTTTATATGTCATAACAAGAGAATCGAAAGTGTTTTTCTTTTGAAAATGAGGTGTTGCACGACAAATAATTCTAATGTGGTTCGCATATGAAATCTATATGTTTTGACCAGTAGGGCGAATTCAAGTGCAATACACTTTATAATGTCGTGTCGATTTCTTTCAGTGTATACACAAAAATAGTAATGTCTCGGTAAACTTCGGTTTCGGGCGAACGATCAGTTTCGAGGCGCTCAAAAAACCGTTCTTTACTTTCGCGAGCCGGTGCGTATCAACGGCTCGTGCATCCCTAAAAATCGTCAGCAACCGAAACAGCCAATAGCGAGCCTTGTTGCCGCGGAAGTCATTGACGCTGGTGCCAGTAACCGAATGCATGTGAATGAAATCAGAGTCATAATTAAATGCAAAATGTTCTGGACTAATCTCTTGTTTTTGTTTCTTGTTAATGATAGAATGATGTTTTCAAATGACCTGATTCATGAAAGTGAATCGATCAGACAATAATTTCTTCAATGGAGTCAGTAGGGTGGAGCGGGGCTAGTTGGTTACGGGGCAAGTTGGTCAATGAGAATATCTTCGAATCTACGTATCTAAAAAATCGTATTATATGGGTGATACGTAGTAGATAACCAAAGAAACTAAATGACAAAATGAAGTACAGTTTTAATTAGAACGTATAATAAATACAGGTTGCTGCCAAATTGGCCATCAATTCTACTCGGTTTTCATGTTGAAATTTTTTGTCTAAACAAAGCTAGCCAAATTGAAATGAACATGGCTCAACATATCATGAAGTCATTTTCGTTAGTTTTAAGTTGTGTAAAGCAAACTTTCGTCAAAATTTTACTTTCATATATTTCGAGTAATTTACATATTTAATACATGAGGGGCTAGTTGGTCACATACTAGCGGGGCTGGTTGGTCATATGCACATCATGAATGAATGCAAGTAACCAAGTGAATGCAATTTCAGGAACAGTGCATTTCGTGACGCAAACTTAATCCAAGCGAAAACAGCGTTTGCTTTGTTTAGCAAAACCAATTATTTGAAGCGATAAACTATTTGGT
Organism: Wyeomyia smithii; assembly: GCF_029784165.1. Taxonomy (NCBI): domain Eukaryota; kingdom Metazoa; phylum Arthropoda; class Insecta; order Diptera; family Culicidae; genus Wyeomyia; species Wyeomyia smithii. The sequence continues at coordinate 132,460,090 of NC_073695.1, forward strand.
AAAAGTTATCTCCATTTCATCGTCATTTTGATGAATATTTTTTTGTGCAATATAAATGCTTAGTCATTGATCTAAAATAACTATAACGTACACTAATGCATCGACAAATGCTTTCTATCTGATGAAAATTTCGGCGTAAGTAAGCTTTCAACGAAAAAAAAACTAATGTAGCTATAGTTTTGTGCTTGTGATTGCTAATGCGAATCTAGAATTTGGCCCCTGTTCTCAATTTAATCCTCATTGTTTTTGATTTTGTTCCCAACCAAACTATTAGGGAAATTTCAACATATACTTCTTGTCAGGTATGAAAGAGTAACACGATTTTTTTCATGCAATTTTGAGTTACTTCTCTCATGGTTTGGGATTTCGGAGAGCGAACAACCGGATGCGGTTTGACCTCCGCTAAGATGCTACAGGCTGCCGCTAATGCAGTGAGGAATAAAAACTGAATTGTACTTCCGAAATATGAACGGTCAATTTACCCCACACCCTGACCAACTTACCCCAGCTGAGGGGCTAGTTGGCCAATTTGACATCTACTCAAAAAACATAGAATATCCGCAAAATCATAAACTATTCTGTACAGTTTATATTTTTTCTAGATGCTATAGACTTAACACAAAATTTCCATGTAATGAGTTTTTGCCATAATGTTTCCTACAAAAAGTTACAGAGCACTTTGACCAAAAATGACCAACTAGCCCCGCTCTACCCTTCCCAACTTATCAGTATTGATTGCTGGTTGCACTGTTTCAACGATGCCAACCTTCTGAACATCGGCTGATGCTTTAGAAGTGTAGTGGTTTGGAGCTGTGCAATACTTTCAAAATACGCTAGAGTATCAAATGCGTTATGCCCAACGCACATGCGTTGTACTGGTTCCAATTTTAATCAGTAAATGCGCTAATTTCGCTCATAAATGATCTGGCACACTTCAACTTTTGCGTGTAAAATTTGCTATTATTATTTGCAAATTTGCAGCCAAATAAAATTTGAATATAAAACGCGGAAATTGTTCTCGAGTATTTGGTTGATTCTAGTGACGAAGAAAATGATTTCGCGAAACAAATCTTTTTTTACGCGAGTATGAAAAGGATTTTCGGAAAGATTCGGGGTGGCTCTCAACCTGGAAAACGGTAAAATATTGACCGCTATGCTGAGGAAGATTGCCATCCAGCGTTTAAACATTTTTTTTTTTGGAAACACCGGTTCATACCGATGACTATTTCCGACGCCACTTTCGAATTCGTCTTACGTTGTTTTCGAAGATTAAAACAGCTGTAGATGCGAAAAATGTTTTTTTTTCAACAATCGGACGCAACGGGAAACTGCGACTAACATGTCTTCAAAAGAGTCAGCAGCAATAGTCGGTAATACTCCCGAGCAATTCACTCAAACATTCCAGGTTTATTGAGATAATGACATGGTTGACCAAGCTTGTGAGGACTTGAGCTTTATGCTTCGTGGAGATTAGAGTGCCAACCAAAATGGTCATCTCAAATTAAAAAAAAACTATAAATGCCCGAAAAAACACCTGTGTAAAATTTAAGCTCAATCGAAATTAAAATAGACTGGTTCACGTCGATACTTGCGTCCTACGACGTGTTTAACCAAGGCAAAGCGTTTCGTCTTCCGGGGCCGACCAATTATGTTCGATACACTCATTATTTTCATAATATTATTACGAACGTTTACTATCGAGCACAACAAAACAAACAACAGTTTGACACTATTCATCAAATAGCAACGATGCGGCACGTTGCTATCGCGTTGCCAAATTTAATAACTCGCTACTACCCGAGTTGGGGACTGCTATTTCCCAAACCAACATAGCAACGCCCGAGGTGGTTGCCGCGTTATGGTGGGAGTTGCCAAACTAGCTTTAGAAACTTCAATTTAGCCACTGGTGAGCTTGCTCTTAGCTATATGGGTCTTCCCCAGGGCTCATGTTTAAGCCTCACGGTGCTCCCACAGACCGTTATTATAAAAAAAATGCACCAAAGAATCTGAGTACACTATTCGATTCGTTATGACGTCCAGAATCTCTGGTCTAAATTTCAAAATCATCGTACGGTACATTTCTGAGTAATGCCCTTCTGAAGGTCGTAAAGTACAAAAAAGTGATATAAAAACGACGAAACATTTATTGTAAAGCACGTTTTTCGACCACCATTTTATGAAATAACTTCCAAAATAGTTTCTACACATTCCAAGGGTTATATTTCAAGACATCAACAATTGGTGAAAAGAATTATTTGAAAATCCCACAGTACACAGTGGTCTAAACTCGAAAAATCGTGATCGTTTTAGATTTGACTGTGAAAAATTGATTTTATGTACTCAATGTCTTCAGCAAAATGAGTATCTACGGATCTAGAATGATACACAGCAGCTGAAATTGACCATAGAACCCGTTTTAGATTCTAGTTTGGCGGCTTCCGGTTCCTGGGAAACAGTCGGAAATGATCGAATAACACCCAACATTGGTGTTTGTTCAACCGGAATGACGCTCAAAGGGCAGAATTTATCTTAAATGCCATTTTGAAATCCAAGATGGCGACTTCTGGTTTGTGAAAAACAGCCTAAAATAACCAAATACCATCCAATATGAGTATCTCTGGAACCAGAATGATGCAATGAGCTAACAAATGACCTCAGGCACCATTTTGAATTGCTAAATGGCAACTTCTAGGAAACAGTCGAAAATGACCGAATAATACTCAATATGGATATTTCCGTATTCGAGATGATGCATAGAAACCAAACATTGACCCTGGACACCATTTTGAATTTGAAGACGACCACTTTTAGTTTCTGAAAAATAACCAAAATAACTAAATACCTCCCAAAATGGGTATTTCCGGTGTCAGATTGATGCCAGAAAATCTGCTGAAAATTAACGAATACCACCCGATATGAATTTATTCAGAATTAGGGGAATGTACAGAAGCCAAAAGTTGAGGATGTTGTCATTTCGATAAAACCAATCATTTCAAACGATTTGTTATTTCACTTTGATTATGTTGAGGGAACATATTCTAAGCAGCTTTGGTAACCGCCTGTGTATTCAGACGAAATACTCGAAATGTGTTGGGTGAAATTCAAACAATAGTATATCAATCTGTTCTTTATCGTTTTCTTTTTCAGAACTTGTTTTAGTACTAAGTTAGAAAACTTTAACAATTAAAGTTACCAATCGAGGGACACTATTCCAATCACCCCGAACCTATTTTAAGCAGTTTCCATCTGTTTTGGAGGCGTTTTTTTTCAGCACCCGAAGTGGCTCCTGAATGGCTGCAATATAGGTCGATTTGTTTCAAACGATGTTTGTTCACAAATTTCTTCGTGATTAACGGTATTCCTTATATTTGTAAGACAGCTACACAATCAAAGTTTTCGTTTCCATCATTGAAATTGTCGATATTGATCAAAATGCAGGAGTTTGAGGCCTGTTTTCTTCGACTGATTAAAATGGGCGCTACTGCCTAAGCCGTTCCTTACCCTATATCGATCAAAGCAGTAAAGCGAAATGTTATGAAGTTTGTTATTTCTAAGTTTGAGAGATGACTCGTTCGTATGACATGTTCAAATATGTCTTGTAATCTTTGTGATAACAGACTTTCGTTGTTTAATTAACAATTTAATACATAATGGTTGCTTAAGTTCGATTATAATCAAATGAAATGGGATCGTATAGGGCAGCCAAACTTGAAAACCACGTGTTGAATCATAATTCATCAGTTAACCATTAACTAGCCCGTTCATCTAATAATAATATTGATCAAATCGGTTGTGTAGTTTCTGAGCTAATGAAGTTTCGTGATTTTCAAATTTCGGTACTTTACAGACGAAGTTACAGTCCGATTACAGTAAAATTCAATAGGGTGTTATGAGACAGCTAGACATATTAGTTGACACTATTTTTGTGGAAATCGGGTCAGCCATCTCTGGGAAATGTGAGTGAGTCCAAGTAGTCTTCGGAATATGTTCCTTTTCATAGCTGGACTTCACATTTTTAAACATAACAGGCAAAGTAAAAGTCCGATTGCCAAACAAATCAATAGGATCTTATGGGGCAACTAGACCTTCCATTTGACACTGATTCTATGAAAATCGGTCCAGCCATCTCTGAGAAACATGAGTGAGATTAAACCGTCTTTGGAACACGTTTTATTTCATAACTTTTGAACCACAATCAATATTTATAAATTTCAAAGGTTAAGGGTATTTCAGGTAGCCCGTTCATTTAAACCAATTCTGTAACAATCGGTTGTGTAGTTTTTGAGTTAATGATGTTTCATGATTTTTACATTTTGATACATAACCTTAAACTAAAAATCCGACTACAATAAAATTGTTTAGAATCTTATGGGACAACAAGACCTTTCATTTGCAATTAATTTCCTGAGAATCGGTCCAGCCATCTCTGAGAAAAGTGGGTGAGAATAAAAATCTGCATATTCACACACACATACACACACACATACAGAAAATGCTCAGCTCGTCGCGCTGAGTCGAGTGGTATATGCCATTCGGCCCTTTGGAGCACTTTTATACTTCCGGTTTTGCAAGTGAGTGCTGTACTGTTCTAGGAGAAAGGCAAAAATTATGTTCTCCATCTGCAAATCACCGAAGATGGTACGCAACACCTTCCGCTCTAAGACCGCAAGGGCGCGTTGGCTTTCCAAAAGCATAGTCCATGTCACATGCTCGTAAAGGATTTCCGGTCTGATAAGCGTCTTGTAGATAGTTCACTTGGTGTGGTGACGAGTTCTTTTCGATCGGAGCGTCCTCCGGAGACCAAAATATGCACGATTTTTTGCCATAATGCGACGAAGAACTTCTTTGCTGGTATCGTTGTCGGTAGTTACCAGTGAGTCCAGGTACTATAGCTAACCCACGGCCGCGATGTGTTTCCTTCTACTAAATACTTTCCAGGACGTATAAACGAGTAGCTTAAGCGCCACCTCCGGAGAGGGCTACTCGTCGTGTTGAATTTTGCCTAGCACGGAACCTAAACCTCAGGGCAGGTTGTGGAAGAATTGTCCCGAAACGACATAAAGGAACGGTAGCAACTGTTGAATGGACATTCTGTGCCGAACACGCATCAGTATAGGACGTGTTTGGTGATCGCTCCGATAGAATATAAAACAAAAGACGCGCGAGCAAGTGTTGGCATTGTTTGCCTGGTCGAGTGAAGGTTCAAGGTCGCCCGCCTTTGTGCAACTGTTTCGCATCGTGGCTGTTTGCTGGTGCGTAAGCCGATTTGGCTGCTAAGTGATTTGTGCTACAGCAGTGGACGAGAATCTCAACACAAAGCAGGAAAAAGAAGAAGCCAACAGTTGACAGCGCGTTGTGTCGCTGTGCTGAGTGATCACACACCCGGCTCGCTGCTGGTGGCTGTTTGGAGCTGCTGTATTGGTGCTGCTGGCTGTAACGGCTGCAGCTTCGACCGTTCGGACAATCAACCCTGCTGAAAGGAGAAGTAAAGAGGTACGTGTTCTGTCGGCGCTAGTGCGCTAGATTTAGCGCGATGGATGTAGATCCCTCGCCTCCCGTGCCACCATCCCCGAACCCCTCCGACCCTGTCCCTCCTGCCAACCCTTCCTCTGTTAATTCTCCAGTCCCCCCTCGCCCCAGGCTTTACCCGGACGGATCTCAGGGCAGCTTTACTGTTTTCTTTCGGCCAAAAGCAGGACCGAAATCGAAACCGTTAAACATCCTGCAGATTTCGAAAGACCTGACGGAGGGGTACAAGGCCGTGACCGAAATCTCCAAGGTCAGACCCAACAAGCTCCGTGTCGTGGTCAGCGACCTGGAACAGGCCAACTCCATTGCTCGCTCCGAGCTTTTCACACGCGAGTATCGCGTTTATATACCCGCACGAGACGTGGAGATCGACGGCGTCATAACCGATTCGAGTCTGTCGGTCGAGTGTATCTTGGCAAGCGGTTTTGGCTGCTTCAAAAATGCTTTGTGTCACGACGTAAAAGTAAAGATCATAGATTGCAAGCAATTGCGGTCTGTGTCTCTTGTCAACGGCACAAAAGTGTACACTCCGTCAGACTCGTTTCGTTTTACGTTTGCCGGATCTGCTCTCCCTAGCCACGTCTCGATCGATCGGGTTCGTCTGCCTGTGCGATTGTATGTACCCCGTGTTATGAATTGCACCAATTGCAAGCAGCTAGGCCACACAGCCGCCTACTGCTGCAATAAGGCACGATGTAGCAAGTGTGGAGAAACTCATGCGGACGATTCTTGCAGTGTAAATGCTGAAAAATGTATTCACTGCGGGGAAAATCAGCATGAGCTCTCCACGGTCAAGCGGTCACTTAAGGAGCGTTCAAAGCGATCTTACGCGGAGATGCTGAAGAAGACCGTGACCACTTCTACCATAACATCGAACCCCTTTGATCTGTTGTCCTCTGATGAAACCGATTCTGACGATTCACCAGCGGGAACAACTTATGCCAATCCTGGGGAGTCTAGAAAGAGGAAAAATATTTCCTCTCCTAAACTTCCCCGAAAAGGTCCTAAGATTTCCCAAAGTGAAATGAAAGTTACAAACAAACCAAACAGTGCTGCGGAAAAACCGAAGCAAACTCCTCCTGGGCTTGCAAATTTAAAGTCCCAGAAGGAGTTCCCAGCACTGCCAGGAACATCTAAAACCCCAGTTGTTCCTTTTGCACTCCCAGTTGATGAAACAAACTCTGGATTAGTGAAATTTTCTGACATTGTGGACTGGATTTTTGAACTTTCAATGTACCCGATCCAATTAAAATTTTTCTTACAGCATTCCTCCCAACAGTTAGATCATTTTTGAAGCAGTTGACTGCCCAATGGCCCCTCCTTGCAGCGATTGTATCCTTCGATGCCTAATTCATCTGCGTATACGAAGGATTCTATCTCTGTCTTACAGTGGAATTGTAGAAGTATTTTACCAAAAATGGATTCATTTAAAGTTTTAATAAATAAAAACAAATGCGATGCATTTTCCCTTTGTGAAACTTGGCTTACTTCAAATATTGATCTCAACTTCCATGATTTTAATATTATTCGCCTTGATCGAGACACCCCATATGGAGGAGTACTTTTAGGGATTAAGAAGTGCTATTCTTTCTATCGTATTAACCTCCCCTCGATTCCAGGCATCGAAGTTGTCGCATGTCAAATGACAATACAAGGTAAAGAGCTTTGTATTGCCCCAATATATATTCCTCCCAGAGCACAGGTTGGGCAACGGTTGCTCTTTGATTTAATAGAACTTCTTCCCTCGCCACGTTTGATTTTGGGAGACTTCAACTCTCATGGTGTGGCTTGGGGTTCCCCCTACAATGATAACCGCTCCTCTTTAATCTATAACCTTTGCGATGACTTCGACATGACTATTTTGAACAACGGTGAAATGACACGTATCCCGAAACCTCCAGCGCGCCCAAGCGCTTTGGATCTATCCTTATGTTCGACGTCGCTACGGTTGGTTTGCACATGGAAGGTAATCCTTGATCCTCACGGTAGCGACCATCTGCCTATTCTTATTTCAATTACTAACGGTTCAACTCGCATGCGACCAATTGACATTCCGTATGACCTCACACGGAATGTCGATTAGAAGTCATACGAGGAAATGATTTCAAAAGCGGTCGAGTCGATTCAACATCACCCACCACTTGAAGAATACAACCTCCTCGCGGGCTTAATCCTCGACGCCGCGTTGCAAGCCCAAACGAAGAAATATCCCGGCGTAACGATCAAAAAGCGGCCTCCAACTCCGTGGTGGGACAAAAAGTGCTCCGATGTCTACACGCAAAGATCCGACGCGTTTTTGGCCTTCCAGAAGGGAGGTATACCCGACGACTATATACGGTATTCGGAGCTTAATACCAAGCTTAAAAGCCTGGCTAAAGCAAAGAAACGCGGATATTGGCGTCGGTTCGTGAACGAGACGTCGAGGGAGACATCGATGAGCACTCTTTGGAACACAGCCCGAAGAATGCGGAATCGCGTAACAGTCAACGAAAGCGAGGAGTCTTCAAGTCGGTGGATGTTTGATTTTGCCAGGAAAGTATGTCCGGACTCTGTTCCTGAGCAAAACATTGTTCGCGATGCGTCTCCGGGCCACGACGCGATAGAATCACCTTTTACGATGGCAGAATTTTCAGTTGCCCTCCTGTCCTGTAACAATAACGCGCCTGGGTTAGATAGAATCAAATTCAACTTGTTGAAGAATCTACCCGGCAATGCCAAGAGGCGCTTGTTGAACTTGTTCAATAAGTTCCTGGAGCAAAACATTGTACCGCAGGATTGGAGGCAAGTGAAGGTGATCGCCATCCAAAAACCAGGGAAACCAGCTTCTGATCACAACTCTTATAGGCCGATTGCAATGCTTTCCTGTATCCGGAAATTGATGGAAAAAATGATACTCCGTCGTTTAGACCATTGGGTGGAATTTAAAGGTCTACTATCAGATACTCAATTTGGCTTCCGCCGTGCCAAAGGGACGAATGATTGTCTTGCGTTGCTTTCAACAGATATTCAGCTGGCGTATGCTCGCAAAGAACAAATGGCGTCTGCGTTCTTGGACATTAAGGGGGCTTTTGATTCCGTTTCTATTGACATTCTTTCGGGTAAACTTCACCGACAAGGATTTTCTGCAATTTTGAACAATTTTTTGCACAATTTGCTGTCCGAAAAGCACATGCATTTTACGTACGGCGATTTGGCAACTTTTCGCATTAGCTACATTGGTCTTCCCCAGGGCTCATGTTTAAGCCCCCTTCTTTACAACTTTTATGTAAATGACATCGACGAATGTCTGGCAAATTCATGCACGATAAGACAACTTGCAGACGACAGTGTAATCTCTGCTACAGGAGCCAAAGCTGCCGATTTGCAAGGACCATTGCAAGATACCTTGGACAATTCGTCTGCTTGGGCTTTACAGCTAGGTATCGAATTCTCTCCGGAGAAAACTGAGATAGTAGTTTTTTGTAGGAAGCATGAACCTGCTCAGCTTCAAACACAATTAATGGGTAAAACGATTTCTCAGGTTTTGGTACACAAATATCTTGGTGTCTGGTTCGACTCTAAAGGCACCTGGGGTTGTCACGTTAGGTATCTGATGAAAAAATGTCAACAAAGAGTGAATTTTCTTCGTACAATAACCGGACAATGGTGGGGAGCCCACCAGGAGACCTTATAAGGCTTTACCAAACAACGATATTGTCTGTCATTGAGTACGGGTGTTTCTGCTTCCGTTCCGCAGCAAACACACATTTGATCAAACTGGAGCGAATACAATATCGTTGTTTGCGTATCGCCTTGGGTTGCATGCAGTCGACCCATACGATGAGTTTGGAGGTCTTAGCTGGAGTACTACCATTGAAAAACCGCTTCTGGAGCCTGTCTTCTCGCATTCTTATCAAATGTGAGGTCTTGAACCGTCCTGTGATTGAAAATTTTGAAAGGTTAATCGAACTTAATTCTCAAACCCGTTTTATGACATTGTATTTCAATCACATGTCCCATAATATTAACCCTTCTTCGAATATTCCAAATCGTGTCGACTTATCAAATACTTCTGATTCTACTGTGTTTTTCGATACATCCATGATAGAAGAAACTCGTGGAATCCCGGATCATTTACGCGTGCAGCAGATCCCCAAAATTTTTTTCCAATAAATATCGAAACATCAACTGCGACAATATGTTCTACACTGACGGATCACTTCTTGATGGGTCCACTGGCTTCGGTATTTTCAATAACAATTTAACCGTCTCCCATAAGCTTGATAATCCTGCTTCTGTTTACGTCGCAGAATTGGCTGCAATTCAGTACACCCTAGGGATTATCGAAAAAATGCCCACGGACCATTATTTCATCTTTACGGACAGTCTCAGTTCCATTGAGGCTCTCCGATCGATGAAAGATGTTAAGCACTCTCCGTATTTCCTGGGGAAAATACGGGAACATCTGAGTGCTTTATCCGAAAAATCGTATCAGATTACCTTAGCGTGGGTCCCTTCTCACTGCTCGATACCGGGCAATGAGAAAGCGGACTCTTTGGCTAAGGTGGGCGCAACAAACGGTGATATTTATGAAAGACCAATTGCCTTAATGAATTTTTCGCATTTGTACGTCAGAATACGATCATCAGTTGGCAAAATGCTTGGACCAGAGGGGAACTGGGAAGGTGGTTACGTTCCATAATCCCCAAGGTGTCGACGAACCCGTGGTTCAAGGGGTTGGACATGGTGAAGTGAACTTCCACCTGACACAAATCCGGTCAGGCCATGGTTGTTTCAGGCAATATCTGCACAGGTTCGGACACGCGGTGTCCCCCATGTGTCCCGAGTGCGTGGAGGAGGAGGAGACTGCTGAGCATGTCTTCTTCGTATGCCCCCGTTTCGTAAGAGCGAGGAGCAACATGATGGCTGTGAGCGGGCCTGGCACTACTCCGGACAATCTAGTCCGGAGGATGTGCGACGACCCGGACATCTGGAACGCGGTCTGTGCGGCCGCCTCTCAGATTGTTGTGGAGCTGCAACGAATATGGCGGGTCAACAACCAACACGCCAGTGGTAGCTAATTACCAGTCTCCAGGTAGTTAGCTAGGAGGTTATAAGAGTAAAGAGGGTGCATCACGCACAAAAGCCACTCCCCGACGTAATACTTAACCGTCGTTCCGGGAAGACCAGGGCTGGAGACTGGAGGGGTTTTAGTGGGTCGGGACAGGGATGTAGGTGCCTGGGCGAGTGTAACTACCCCAGCATCTCTCTCCCAGTCTCATCCCCACACCCTGAGTTCTCTTCTCAGGTGTCTGTTTGCAGATTTCCCCGCCACCTTTTTTTTTAAAAAAAAAAAAAAAGGTTGGATGTAGGTCGGGATTTCATTTGCATGATGTCCCGGCTTATGTCCAATCACTATAGATTTGACGCGCATCTCCGTCGTGTTGGGCTCGGCGAAAGTGGTATCTGTGCCTGTGGTGAAGGTTATCACGACATAGAGCACGTTGTTTGGTCATGCCCTGTACACCGTGACGCCAGGTCTAAATTAATAGCTTCCCTGCAGGCCGAAAGTAGGCAGCCGGCTGTTCCTGTTCGTGATTTCTTGGCGAGCCGTGACCTATCCTACATGTCCCTTATATACGTTTTCCTGAAATCCATCCACGCCCCAGTTTAATCCTATTCCCTTCCGCCTACATCCAACCAAACGACAAGAACACGTTAAAACCCCGGATCCGGAAACAGCAACTAGACCCGCACGATACTCTCAGGTCCCGAGGGAGACAACCCAATATGCCAGTCCGTAATATCTTGGCCCAGCAGCGGAACATGTGCTTACCTATGGCAATGAGAACCATCATACAGTAAACCAGTGCTTTTAATGCAAAATATTATAGCTTTAAGTTACATTTAGTTTCAGCTCGTAGTCGGCAGCGAGGATAAAAAATTTGCTTTTAGTTATTAAGATACTTTAGAAAGTAAGCTACCAGATATAATTGGCGCCGTTAAACATTAAATTGTATTTGTGCCGTGTCAAATAAATTATAGATGAACAAAAAAACTGTTGAATGGAAGAATTACTCCGCCGCGCGTACGATTGAACCACTACTCCGCTTAGCCAAAAACAACCATCTTATCGAAACACGAACAACACGAGTATCCGAGAAATGAGCGTTATCATCACAGGCGGAACACCAACGCACAGTGGGGCGACTCCATACAAAGGCTGGCCAAGCAAAAAAAGTGTCGATAAACGCAAAAAAATCTTGGTATTTACATAATTTTGGGGCGCTGAACACGAATTTGGCATCAATTTTTGTTTGGGGCCGTCCATAAAGCACGAAATTCAATTTTTAATATTTTTTGGCTTTTTTTCCTTTTTATATAGAATTATATGATCTTTGACCACAAGTAGTGCCACCGGGCGTCCTCTCCGTTGAAAAAAAAACGTCATTTATGGACGACCCCTCGAACTAAACAAATTTTGCCTAAATATATATATATTTTTTTAAATAAACTAAAACAACATAAGTAATACAAACTAATTACAAATTAAAATGATGACCATCATCATCATCATCTTCCGCTGTGATCGCTAATCTGTTGTGGAATTGTTTCCAGAAAATTTGAAGTTCATTATACTTATCAGCAGGAAAAATGTCTTTCGCTGCAATTTTCATTTCTTCTAGTGATTTTCGATTTTTCATTGTTTCATATATATGTTATCTTCCTAATCCGGTTTTTATGGTTGAAAGAGGACATTTAAATACATGTATAACACCATGAATTGATATCTTACTAGACATTGAATTAGGTGGTGCCGCTGAAGTTGAAGGCTCCATAATAAAATTCAACGAATTTATGAATTTGAAAACCAAGACGCTGGAATGACACAACGTTCTAAATGAATACGAAAAGATGCGAAGGGCGACGACTGTTCTTTGTTTTTTTCTCATAAAGCAAAATGTGTGCTTTACTTTTGTATGCATACGAGTGACAAGCAAAAGCAATCTTCAAACGGGTTATTGTTAACCGGAATTTGATGGTATGAACTTCCTGTTAGTATTCGACACTTCAATCAGTTTAGCGAATTTAATGATCATAAATTGAAAAGGGCTGAATGTTTTTAATATTGTTTTAAATTTGCAGAAAGTGATAAAGTTTGCCATGATTAAAATTTAGTAAAGATTTGTTTACTGTTTTCTTGTTTAACACTTATTTTATAACTTTTCATTGATAAATTTTGTGATTTTTGCCCAAATTTATATTTTATCCTTACGGATTGAGTACGATATCATAAATTTTCATTAATGGGGTATCATGGTTATGATTAAAATTAAACCTGGATGAAATTTCAACTTCAAAAATAAAAACTAAAAAAATCTGCTATCGCTTTTTTCACTAAAGTGACAATTTGCGCAGTTTTGCGCAGCAGCGGACAGTATGCATTTGAAAGCTTACGTTTTTACCTTTATTTTGAATGTAGTCACAACCGTGGCAAACTGCGGCAACTAAACTTTTAAGCTACTTTTCTACAAAAAATCACGTTTTTATAAATTTTATTTAGTGTCAGGCCTATAATCAAATTTTAGAATATCTAATGAAAAGGGTTTGTTTTGCACAATATTTGCAACAACTTTTCCTTTGACGTCAAAAAAATCCAAGCTATCATTGAAGCTACAGAGCGTTTCAAAGTAATGTACTTTTTTTCAAAAAAACGCAAAAAACGTCAGTTTGCTAAGCTTTGAAAAGTCATAAAAAATGCAGATTTCATGATATTGCGCTCAAATTTTGGATTTAGACACTTGAATGTTATAGCAATAAAGGAATTAATGAAACAGCTAACGAAAAAAAATTTTTTTGGCTGATGGCCAGCGATTCCCCACTGTGCAACGCCAAATCTTTCTGTTCGATTCAGCGGCAATAGTGGGGCTGTTTCCCGAGAGCCACCCAGAGTAAAATAAGATACACGTACGCGAATGTGAGAATTCTCCTAGAAAAGATTTACCTGTTTGGGAAGCATATACTATATAAAATAGGTATTCACACAAATTTACATTTATTGCATTGCGGGTTTACTTAAGTCTAACGGGTTAGTGCGTGTACAATCAGTGATCACATTTTATTTCCTTGCTTCTGTGTGCTTCCCTATCTACTCCTACCGTGCGGTCAAAAAAACTCATCCAACAGACGGCTGGACGGCGAAAGCTTTCTACTAAGAAGGTTTGTTGTGTGTCTTTCGGGCCCGGCTCATAGAGCTATTTTTACTCACGGTGGATAAAGCAGTCCCGTCGGTGCTATTAATAGCCCTACCGTCGATGACTTGTTGCGTTGACTGCTGCTCTGATTGGCGTCGTTGGCGTCGATCGATGATAAGCGTTGGCGTCACTCGATGATAGCGATGGCGTCAATCGGTGTGAAGCGATGGCGTCGGTCGAACTGTCTCGACGGCGTCGTTTGTCGGCTGATCGCAAGTGCCGACGTTTAACCAAAGCAGCCCTTTTCAATCCCGTCGTGGGTCAGCAGCGTGAGCGTGGCAGCGTCGCGCCAGTGAGCGGCTAGTAAAGGCGGAAAAAAACCCAAAAAAGAAGCCGACAACGGCTGATTTGGGTTTTCAGCATTTTTTGTCGTGCACACATTTAAACTTCTCTTACCTTCTTTTTTCTACAATAACACACGAAAAAGCGTCCGTAGACCGCACTCCCAATTTAACCGCACTAGCTAAACCCTAGCGAAACGGAAAAACTTAACTTGAAAGAACTCTCACATTTAAACAAAAGACTTACAAAAAAAAAACGCACGCGAACTAATCTCATCACACTACTGCCTCGTTCACGATCAGAATTGAAATGCACGAGTAGTAGCTCCGAAAACCCTCAGATAAGTTGCGCGGTATTCGGTTTCCGCGATCGGAAGTAATGAACCACTTCAACACGATCATTTGTGGCTTAAGCGTGATTGATTTTATCTCCTTCTTTCTTCCGTTCTTCCAATCGCAGATTTGCTTTCCCATCCGCTTCGGCATTTAGTGAGACGGAAAATACTAAGAAAGGGAATTTAAAATTGCTGAATTCAATATAGTGGAGTATTTGTATACAAGCGTCTGATTTTCAATTCTATCATGCAATATTGAACAGTGAAACTAAGTGAAATTAAATGATTTCTATTCGTATAACAGTGACCATGCTACATCATCCCCTACTAATTGTACAAAAATTTGATTTAAATTTGAAAAATTTTCCACACAAAAAAATACTTATTCCGTGAAAAAACTCTCCCAACGCAGAAATCAATGAAACTTTTTTAAAACTTAACTAAGATCCTAAGCTACTCGAAAAACATTACCTCATCGAAGCAGGATGATATTTGTGGTCATGAGAGCATATGCGAGAATACATAGGTTTTCCCACATTTTCAATACATGGCCCACCCCATCGTAAATTACAAAACTCTCCCAACGCAGAAATCAATGAAACTTTTTTAAAACTTAACTAAGATTCTAAGCTACTCGAAAAACATTACCTCATTGAAGCAGGATGATATTTGTGGTCATGAGAGCATATGCGAGAATACATAGGTTTTCCCACATTTTAAATACATGGCCCACCCCATCGTAAATTACAAAACTCTCCCAACGCAGAAATCAATGAAACTTTTTTTAAGCTTAACTAAGATCCTAAGCTACTCAAAAAACATTACCTCATTGAATCAGGATGATATTTGTGGTCATGAGAGCATATGCGAGAATACATAGGTTTTCCGACATTTTCAATACATGGCCCACCCCATCGTAAATTACAAAACTCTCCCAACGCAGGAATCTATGAAACTTTTTTTGAACCTAACTAGGATCCTAAGCTACTCAAAAAACTTTATCTCATTGAAGCAGGATGATATTTGTGGTCATGAGAGCATATGCGAGAATACATAGGTTTTCCCACATTTTCAATACATGGCCCACCCCATCGTAAATTACAAAACTCTCCCAACGCAGAAATCAATGAAACTTTTTTTGAACTTAACTAAGATCATAAGCTACTCAAAAAACATTATCTCATTGAAGCAGGATGATATTTGTGGTCATGAGAGCATATGCGAAAATACATAGGTTTTCCCACATTATTATACATTATTATACATATTATAATAAAATACGGATTTCAGCTACCCGATTTCTCCACCTACCAAAATGAAAGATTTTAAAAATTTAGGTAGGTAGGATTTTGGTAGGGGAATTCACACTAGTTGTCAACTACCCAACCAAAACAAACGGAAAAGTGTCAGTGACTTTTTACTAGTAGTGCATGGGCGACATTCGCGTAGTCTGCCCCAGCGGAAAAAAATGGATTTGCGGCTGAAAATCGGCGATTCATCAAGAATTTGAAAGAAAGTATATCTTACTTATGTATCCTATCTTGTTTTGCTTATGAGACAAATTTCTTCACAGGTACCCGGCGACCCGGATCGAAAACCCGACATATCGCAAGGAAAGCAAAACTTTAATTGTTTTTTCTGTTTTCTATTTTTAGAAACAGACAAAAATAAATGATGGAAACGTAGGGAGGAACAACAACAATCAAAATTACCAAAAACTACAGGAAAATCATGAAGAAGTTTTCGGAAAAAAACCATGGAATACACTGGACGATAAAATCTAAAAAACGGATGAAACATGAAATTTCGCAAGGAGGATCGTAAGAAAATTGTGAGCGTTTTTTTAAATTATTTAACCAATATTAATACTAATCCTAGAATTAAGATAGACGTTAGGCGCGTACTAATCACTAATATTTACATTATTTTCAACTATTTTCAAAGAGTAACAAGGGAGGGGAGTCTCGACCTTGTGGTACTTTTACAATTTACCATATTGGTGTTTTTGGTGGAATTCGCTACCGAAATCTGTTGTTCCTTTTTGAAGGTTCATAGCTTGAGAAACGTCCATCCAATTTTTCAACGTGAGGTTGGGGATTGGTCTTCAGTTGACGTGACTTGTTCCAATAATCGAGCTTAAATAAGAAAAGTCGATAAAGTAGTTGGAATCACACTACTTATCTTATTCGAAGTCATCGCCTATGGGCTCGCTAACTTCGTGATTTTCACTACTTAAATCAGGTCATAGCTCAAGCTTCTTCCTCTTCGTGATTATTCCCCCTAGCAGGCCGGTCGACTTTTCTATCTTATTATCTATATTAATCCAAATCACTTAAACTAAAACCAATGACCTGTCATGAAAAATATTTCGAAAATCGGTCCCTCACAGATATAATCTGCTTTCGGAAAAAAATAGTTGTTCTTTTTTTTGAACAAATAAAATGACCTTTAAGGTGTTTTTCCATGAAATTTTGGCCACTCCGAAGAGCTTAATAGCTAAAAAATGATTATTTCTTGGGCAAATGCGCCTTTTTCAGGTGGTTCCCGTAGAAGACGCCAAGTCGCTTTCCGTTCGTATCCTCAAGCTTGTAGCAGTGTTTTCCTAATATTTTCCTAACTACGGCGAGTTCGAATTTCGGTGCTAACTTGCACAAAAACCTTTTGCTTTATCCGACATATCTAGCATATTCCTTTCCATCAGATACTCTTTCCCTGCCGAAAACCACGAAATGCGGCGTGTATTTGGTCGACTCGTGTACCGCGTTGCGAATTGCACAGGCAATGGTTTGCAAGTCATCCGCCCACTCTTTGGTAAGCAGGAGTGAGCCAGTGATTTACGTTGAATTCGGCTAGTAGATCACGGAATGCTTTCGACGTGAACTTCTGGTACGCCAAACAAGAGGCTGGATTAAAACGAATTTACTGAAGACGTCAGTGGCTACTAAGAGGCACGTGTGATGGCCCCTTCCCGAAGCCGGAAGCGAACCAACATAGTCCAGTGTAACGAATTGCCACGGGTACTCCACGAATTCTTTATGCATTCCCATTGGTGGCGTGGAGTTGACATTCCCGGCCTTCGAGGTTTGGCATTTGAGACACTCTCGACAAACCTTCTTAACATCCTCAGACATTTTGGGCCAGCTATAACAACGGTTTAGTGACTGTAGCGTTTTCTCTGATCCAAGATGTGCAGTTTCGTGCTCTGCTTTTATTATCGAGAGCCGTTCCTCTGCTCGAGGATACATTTTCCATCTAAATCGGGGATTGTCGACTCGGTTTTCGCTTTTCACATATCGAAAGATAACGCCGTCCGTAATTCGGTATTCGGAAAACTTTGTTGGGTTGGCTGTGATCTTCTCGACTAGTTTTTTATATTCATCATCCTGGGACGATAAATCGAGCAGATTGATCGATCTAGACAGGCAGTCAGCAGTTATGTTGCTGGACCCTTTCTGTAGACCAGTTGTATATCGTATGACTGGATCTTAAGCGCCCATCGTAGAAGCTTCGAGTTCACAGATTCAACTCCAATGGTAAACAGCCACAAGAGGCTGCGCGCATCGGTGACAACTTTAAAATGCGACCCCTCCACGTAATGCCGAAAATTCTCGATAGCCAACAACACTCCTAGACATTCCTTCTCGACACTTGAATAACTCCGCTGTGTCCTACTAAGCTTTTTGCTAAAGTAGGCAATCACTCTTGTTTCTCCGTCAAGTTCTTGAACCAAGGCCGTTCCAACAGCGGTATCCGACGCATCCGACTCTATACTGCCCCTGTTTACATAGTTGACGTAACAACCAACACCATCATTGCGAGAAAAACGCGTTTTTGTTATTTAACCCAAATCATCATATTGAGATACAATTTCAACAAAATAGTCTGTCAATTTTATGAAGATTGATGTTTGAAAAGAGGCCCCATGGATTATACGAGTCGGCCCGTGGTAATTGATCCAGAAAAACCGCTACGCCAGTTTATGCGAATAAACATGTATTTTTTCTTACAGATTGTTCGCATAGCTTGGCGTAAAAACTTGACTACTTCCTACTCTGCCTCGCAGTTGATTCAGTTTTATCAATCGTGTTTCGGTCAAACGTCAGTTATTGTCCATCGGCAGTTTCAATTAGACAAACACGCACAAACACACATACAAACACACACACACACACACAAACACATGCATAAAGACTTACATTTACGCTAAGGTGAGTAATCGTTACATGGAAAAATGCAAACTTGACAGCACAGAGCCAGGACAAAGTTTTTCTTTGGTTCAATTTAGGCTCCCAGACAATGCTAAACCTGCTGAATATGGATTACTCGTGCCTCTGATTGGTGCATTACATATGCATGTACATAAATTTGTATGAAAATTAGTATAGGAAAACTTTTGCGCATGTTTCTTCCTAGAGAGCTATCGATCAATCCACTTCCGGTAGTGTCAGGATTGTTTGGGGCCCCAAATAGAACCTTAAAAACGTTCTGGCAAATCGATTAAGTTTACCCACCGTATTATACACACACACATTTTAATTATTTCATCTGATGCAAATATCTACTAGTAGGGGGAAAGGACACGGTGACTTTACACCTTCCTGAGGCTGAGTGTTTTGTGAAAATATTCAATATTCGATCCCACTTTCCCCTTTACCCCTTTCCAAGGAATATTTGTCGAATTAAATGACTTAACTTAGACAAACAGACCGTAGTTAGACAGTCGAATAAAACGACTTAACATAAACAATTGCCCTTGTATGGAGTGACGCCAGTTTTTGCAACCAATTGGCAGTTACGCCAAAACGTTTTTCCAGTATTTCTCAAAAGTTTCAGAACAAAATGGTTTTCTTCTTGTTTGTAGTGTATGTATCTTAGGGAAAAGAAGCTGAATCAACGAAAAAGTGCATTTTGGTCATTTTGGCTCTTACGTCAACTATGTAAACAGAGGCAGTATAGTGAATTCCTTGCTAAAGTCAGGATTTGCTAGAATCGGCGCTGAAGTTAATACAGATTTTAATTCGTTGAACGCTTCCTCTGCCTCTTCTGTCCATTCGAATTTCTTTTTCCCTTTCTTAAGCAAGTCGGTGATCGGGGCGGTGATCCGGCTGAAGTTTTTAATGAACCGTTGGTAAAAACCCGCTAATCCCAGTAGTCGTCGAACGTCCTTTACGTTTCTTGGCCTCGCATAATCTAGAATTGGAGCAATTCTGGATCCGTCAATCGCAACTCCTCTATCGGTCAGCAAATACCCGAGGTATTTTATTTGTTTCTTGCAGAATTCCGACTTCTCTAGGAAAATCGTTAGATTCGCGTTACGAAGTCTCTCCGCTACCACCTTGAGTAGCCGGAAGTGCTCTGCCAATGTCTTGGTTGCGATGACGATGTCGTCCAAATATACGAAAACCGCAGGCATCAAGTCGAATCCTATAACCTTGTCCATCAGGCGGCACATAGTGAATGGTGCGTTCGTTACACCGAAAGGGCATACTTTGAACCTGAAAAGGCCTTTCGATGTTCGAAATGCGGTAAAATTCCTACATTTTTCCTTCAAAGGGGTTTGAAAATATGCGTCCTTTTGGTCTATTATTGAAAAGTATTTGGCATGCTCCAATCTACCAAAAATTTCCAACATATTCCACATACATAATCGGATACGTATCTTTTACCGTCATAGCAAACCCGAATTTTACCATTTGATCTGCGAACCGGCACCCAAGGATTCGTCCATTCGCTGTAACATTCTCATCACATTCATTTGCTTGAAGCGTTCAATCTCTGCGTCTATCTCTTTCTGTATACCCGGGGAACAGCGATATGTTGGTTGGTTCCTCGGCTTTGCCCCCTCTTTAAGGACGATTTCATGTTTAATCTTGTTCGTCCGGCCAAGATTTCCACTTGAAGTGAACGCAAACGCCTTGACAACCTCAACCAGTTCCTTGCGTTCTGCCCTCGTCAGCTCGTGTTCGACTTGCACTGTCTCTTCCGTTGGTATTTGCCTCTCATCAGGAATATCGAAAGTCGGGATGTCTAATGTTACGTCTTCTTCCATTGTTGGTAGTCTCGGTAACATTTCCGCTGGTTCTAACGTGAACGCAATTGTTTCGTCTTCGGCTCCAAACTCTCCGACTGGTTCTGGACCGCGTCCAAATGTTTAGATATCCCGAACATTTATACTGCGTGTTATCAGCCGTGCAGACTTTCAATCTCGTCGGTTGTAGCTTCAGCCCATATCGGTCAGACAGCTCCAATGAGTTGATCACACTGATTCCTGCACCGGAGTCGAGAAGTGCTGTAATTTCGCTGTCGAACACCTTAACGCGCAGATAAGGACATATCCTAGTATTAATTTTTATAGTGTGGATTCTGTCAATATTGTCAAAAATAATGACGTTGGGAACTTGTTCACTGGCAGGGATGGATGCGTTCCCGATTGTGCATCCCTTCACCAGTTTCCCCGGCGCTGACGAAAATAATCGCCATCCTGTCGCGCACAACGGCCACATGAGCGAATTGTTTGTCCCAGTTCTCCGCAGCCGTAACAAATAATTTTCCTCGGTTCTTGGCAGTTCCGCCAGTTGTGCCCTATTCATCTGCAGTTCCAGCAAACCCCGTGCCGAACCGGCTCTAATGTTTGCTTGCTAGTTTGACCGCCTCTGTTATTTTCTAGCTCACTGTTGTTTTTCCCCACTGCATTAATTGCGCCAATTTCTTCGCCACCACTTCCGCTCTCAGACTGGTTGCACTCGACCTGATAAACGTTTCATTGACTACGACTTTCCGCAAAATGCTGTAGATTTGGGTCAGCAGCATCGATCCCGTGGTTCAAACGGATCGAATGGTCCAAGTCCCTAAAGGAGATTGTAGCAATTTTGGATCGGTAATGCTGTCGCATGTTGTCCTACACTACCTCAACTTTCTCCTACGCGAGAGTGGCGCGGATAGCATTTTGTTTAAACGTTCGATTTCTGTCACGAATGCGATGAAAGCCTCTCCTCTCTGCTGTTTCCGCTCCTGGATCCTTAACCGAATACCATGGTCCTGATTAGGGTTGCCGAACCGGTATCGAATTCGCTCTTCAAAATCGTCCCAGCTCTCGAACTCATCCCACTGAAAAACCAGTCGGAAGCATGCCCTTCTAGCACGAGATTAATATCGCGCAGCAAGCTGCTGTCAGATACGCCTTCCCTCCTGGCGATTTTTTTTTAATTTATACAGGAAGTTTTCCACCGAAACGGACTTTGCATCACCAGAGAAAACAATTTCCAGTGTTCTATTCTCCGATAATGTCCATGCTCCCGTTCCCCCCGTTGGTTACTATAACTGGACCCCCTCGAATCGTACCTATCCTCCCCCGGACGTGTACTCTGTCTTATTCTCGGCCTCTGCCAACCTCTTCTGCCGCTCAGACTGTCCTCGTTCTCGGATTCGCTACTAACTTCCTGGTGCTGGTTTCGTGAAGTGGACAACCCAGCCGTCCCAGCGTTTTGAGGTGCACGTGCGCTAACCAAAACCAAACGTTGCAACCGATCAACTTTTCATTCGAGTTCCCATACACGACTTCGCATTTCTTCGTACAATGGTTGTGAAGCCGCTCCCCGCTCCGTTGTTTCTGGCTGTGAGGTTTGAGTTCTCTTTGGGATTGCTCCTAACGAGACATTTCCCAGCGCTCCACCGGTTTTCCCTGTACTCGCCAATGCATCGTCTTCTTCTTTCCTAAGTAGATCAGCCGCTGTACTCTCTTCTTCAGTCTCTGAAGGAGGTAGTTTGCTGGCTGTTTTCAACAGTAACTCTACGATTCTGTTCAGCAATCGCTGACGAGTCTTTTCGCGACCTTCATTTGCTGCTACGTTTCTCTGCACTCGCAGTTAGTAGTGCCTTAAACGAGACAACAAATTTGCGTGGGCGCCGTCATGCAGCAAACATTCAATTTGATCAATCCGATTAGTGATAAGATCAACTTCCGTTTCAAACTGATAAGGCGCACGATATTCTCGCCCGTTCTTCTTATCCTCCTGGAACAACCTGCGCAGTAATCGCAATTTGATTGGCATATCTTTTTGCCGTTCTTCCAGCTGGTTTCGCAGGACCAGCTCATAGTCCACTTCTCCGTTCGTCAAATGGTTTGCGTATGGAAACTTCAAAGCAATCTCGAAAAATTAGTTTAAAATAATTCACAAAGAAAAATTTCACTTAGAGTTATCACTGCCGTTAATTTTTTTTTAAAAAACGCACTATTTATACCAACAGCCGCGCTCAATAAATTTAGGAAATAATTAGTTCAAGTATGTACAAAGGCTTAGAAACTAGAAGATTTTTTTTAAATGTAAAACTCATAGAATAGTATTAAAAATGAAACCAAGATTATGACGCATATACGAAAAAAATATATGAAGAATGAATTATATTAACAACAACTACTTCAATGTATTCAATTGTCTCAACCAATCCGAAAAACCATTTATTCCAATAATGTTATCTATAAAAATAAAAAAGTGCAACTTCCCAAACGGTTGCGCCAAATTCGTAAAAATTTGTTATACGCGTAAGATAATTCAAATTATCTGCGAATAAAATTTCAGCCTCTTTTTACCGTTGGGCGCCAATATATAGCTGACCCGATGTGTGTGTGTGTGCGATGTGTTTCCGTCTACTAAATACTTTCCAGGACGTATAAACGAGTAGCGTAAGCGCCACCTCCGGAGAGGGCTACTCGTCGTGTTGAATTTTGCCCAGCACGAAACCTAAACCTCAGGGCAGGTTGTGGAAGAATTGTCCCGAAACGACATAAAGGAACGGTAGCAACTGTTGAATGGAAGAATTACTCCGCCGCGCGTACGATAAAATCACTACTCCGCTTAGCCAAAAACAACCGTCTTATCGAAACACGAAAAACACGAGTGTCCGAGAAATAAGCGTTATCATCACAGGCGGAACACCAACGCCAAATCTTTCTGTTCGATTCAGCGGCTATAGTGGGGCTGTTTCCCGAGAGCAACTCGGAGTAAAATAAGAACGAACAACGAAAAAAACTACACGTACGCGAATGTGAGAATTCTCCTAGAAAAGATTTACCTGTTTGGGAAGCATATACTATATAAAATAGGTATTCACACAAATTTACATTTATTGCATTGCGGGTTTACTTAAGTCTAACGGGTTAGTGCGTGTACAGTCAGTGATCACATTTTATTTCCTTGCTTCTGTGTGCTTCCCTATCTACTCCTACCGTGCGGTCAAAAAAACACGTCCAACTTCATCCAACAGACGGCTGGACGGTGAAAGCTTTCTACTAAGAAGGTTTGTTGTGTGTCCTTCGGGCCCGGCTCATAGAGCTATTTTTACTCACGGTGGATAAAGCAGTCCCGTCGGTGCTATTAATAGCCCTACCATCGATGACTTGTTGCGTTGACTGCTGCTCTGATTGGCGTCGTTGGCGTCGATCGATGATAAGCGTTGGCGTCACTCGATGATAGCGATGGCGTCGATCGGTGTGAAGCGATGGCGTCGGTCGAACTGTCTCGACGGCGTCGTTTGTCGGCTGATCGCAAGTGCCGACGTTTAATCAAAGCAGCCCTTTTCAATCCCGTCGTGGGTCAGCAGCGTGAGAGTGGCAGCGTCGCGCCAGTGAGTGGCTAGTAAAGGCGAAAAAAAAAACAAAAAAGAAGCCGACAACGGCTGATTTGGGTTTTCAGCATTTTTTGTCGTACACACATTTGAACTTCTCTCACCTTCTTTTTTCTACAATAACACACGAAAAAGCGTCCGTATACCGCACTCCCAATTTAACCGCACTAGCTAAACCCTAGCGAAACGGAAAAACTTAACTTGAAAGAACTCTCACATTTAAACAAAAGACTTACAAAAAAAACGCACGCGAACTAATCTCATCACACTACTGCCTCGTTCACGATCAGAATTGAAATGCACGAGTAGTAGTTCCGAAAACCCTCAGATAAGTTGCGCGGTATTCGGTTTCCGCGATCGGAAGTAATGAACCACTTCAACACGATCATTTATGGCTTAAGCGAGAATGATTTTATCTCCTTCTTTTTTCCGTTCTTCCAATAGCAGATTTGATTCCCCACCCGCTTCAGTATTTAGTGAGACGGAAAATACTAAGAAAAGGGAATTTGAAATTGCTGAATTCAATATAGTGGAGTATTTGTATACAAGCGTCTGATTTTCAATTCTATCATGCAATATTGAACAGTGAAACTAAGTGAAATTGAATGATTTAAATTCGTATAACAGTGACCATGCTACAGTACACGAGCTCATCGACCACCTCGATTTCATCACCACCAACTTGAACTTGAGGTGGGAGGTTAATACTGTCTTCTCGTGAACCCCTTCGTTTCATGTACTTCGTCTTCGATGCACTGACGACCAGTCCAATCCGTTCGGCCTTTAGTCCGGTGTACATATCTGCCATCTTCACAAAGGCCCGAGCCACAATGTCGATATCGTCGGTGAAGCCAAACAGTTGAACCGACTATTGTAATATCGTGCCACTCGTATTAATCCCCGCTCTTCCAATGACACCTTTCAGGGCAATGTAAAATAGTAGGCACCAGAGACCATCACCTTGCCTTAAACCTCTTCGGGTTACGAAGGGGCTCGAGGGATACTCGAACTAAAAACATCACTCGATCTATCGTTGCTTTGACGAATTGCGGTAGTACGTTCTGAAACCGTAGTCATGCATAATTTGCCTGAGCTGGTCTCGATAGATTGCCCGCTAATTGCAGCACTCCAGCTTGTCGCCATTTTTATAGATGGGACATACAATACCTTCCATCCACTTCTCCGGTTCTCGTTCTTCCTCCCAAATCTTGACAATGACCCAGTGCACGGCTCTTCAGAGGCTCGCTGGAAAGTCAGCTAGAATATCCGAGTGTCGTTAGCTTGGTGAAGCAGTGCTACCTATGGCGGATCGGATGCTCCTCCAACCATCTTCAAGAGTAGCTGCGCCGAGCTGCTCTTCCGTGGGTAACGCTGCCTCCAGCGAGTGTTATACACCGTCGATGGTTTAGAGCGCATGTACACAGCTACTAGGTAGTGGTCCTAATCTATAGTAGCACTGCAGTGAGTGCGAGCGTTGATGACGTCGGAGAAGAACCTGCCGTCGATTAGAACGTGGTAGATTTGATTCTCTGTCTGTTGGCCGATGGCCGTTGTCATTAGACACGGCGTGCAGGCATCAGGCCCGATAACCGGTCTGTTCATTGCCTCCCGTCCTACCTTAGCATTCATGTCCACAATGACTTTCACGTCCAGCTGCGCGCAGAACGCTTCATTCTCGTCATCGGAACTTCCTCCATGTGGGCACGTTGATGATGCTGTAGTTAAAGAACCGGCCCTTGATCCTCAACTTGCACATCCTTGCGTTAATCGGCTGCCCCCCTGTCACGCGTTGGCGCATCTTCCCCAGTACTATGGAGCCGGTTCCCAGCTCGCCGGTTGTGTCACAAATCTGGTATAAAGTAGCCTCCCGGTGGCCGTTTTTCCATACCTCCTGTCCTGTGCCACAAAGTTCCTGCAGTGCTATGACTTTGAAGTTACGTGGATGTAGCTCGTCCTAGATATCCCTGTCGCATCCTGGGAAGCAGAGTGATTTGCAGTTCCATGTCCCAAATTTCCAATCGTAGAATAAGAATAAATTATGTAGAAAGCTTTTTTTTAATCTATTTTGCCTTTCTCCTAGAAAGGTATAGCAATCACTGGAAAAACCGAAGGTATAAAAGTGGTCCCAATGGCCGAATGTCATATACCACTCGACTTCTTTCGACGAACTGAGCATTTTCTGTAAGTACGTATGTATGTGTGTATGTGTGTATGTGTGTGTGTGTGTATGTGCAACTTTTTTTTCTCACTCACTTTTCTCAGAGATGGCTGGACCGATTTTCATAAAATTAATTGCAAATGAAAGGTCTAGTTGCGCCATAGGTTGCTATTGAATTTCATTGTAATCGGATTTTTAGTTCAGAGGTTGATTGTGCTCGAGATACTCTACCGGTACGAAGGATTTACTTCTCCGCGATCGCGACTGGCAGAAGGGCCAGCTAGTTAACTTAATGGGAACTTAGGCAAACAACGATTACTTCAGTATAAATTTATTGCGCTCGCCTTGGGTGATCAAACTTTAGTGATAAATTATTTGCATGTTGGCTTAAATATATTTCCGATTGCCAAGATTTGCTTATTGGTATCGTGTAATCCTCTCTAGTTTCTCTTTTTTTTCTGCTATCTTGTGTATATATTTTTAGTACAATTTGTATGTGAAGTAATTGGCGTGAGTTTAGATATTTGAAATAAGGCTAAGCGAAATTAATCCTAGTAAGCTTATAATTAGACTTTAGTTGATTAAGTTATGATGCTTGTTTTGAGATAAATTTATAATTTTGAAGTTGAATCATGATTTGATCGTATACATTCCGGCCCCTTTGAAATATTTAGGATATTTCAATTATCCTTTTCAGGTGGCCTATCTCTTTCTAGTAACTTCTAAACCTTGTTTATTTTATTTTACTAATTCGTAAGCACTTCCTTATTTTTCCTTCGACCTTTGACCGGGCGAAGATATCGTTCTACTGGTGTAGGTGTTCTTTCGGATGATTTGTCTTGTTGATATGGTACCGTGCGAACTCTCGTAATTCTGCACATGCACGCTGATATTGCTCCAGTGGAAAGAAGTTCAACAACTTACTAGTTGCGTGATGATGAGACGATCCTCGTCATTCAGCCGGCAAATAAAAAAGACCAGGTAGATCATACGGGTGGAAGTAATTAATTGGAAAGCTAATTACCTGTTTTATATCCAAATGCGCATCGAACAAGTATTAGACTGCTCTAATGGTTTGTTGAGTTTGACGAAACATCATCATTCGGCATCGGCAGTAAGGCGATTCTGGTTACAGGTCGTACGACGTTATCTGCAGTGGATGTTTTTATTGTAACGACTCGCACGATTCCATCCTTCTCAGGATGCACTGCGGTGATTTTCGCAAGCGGCCACTGGGTTGGTGGTAAATTATCCTCTCGAACAACAACGATTCTTCCGGGTTCAATTTTAACAGGTGGACTGCAGCTGTTTGATGCCCTTGACTGGAGTTGTTGAAGGTACTCGGGATACCAGCGAGCCCAGATGCGTTAAAAATGTTGCTGAGTTTGCTGCCAATGGTTGAGCCGATTTTCTGGTACGTTGGTTACAGACGGTTCGATGACAGCTTGTAGATTGGAGCCCACCAGGAAGTGTCCCGGTGTCAAGGCTTCTAGATCCGTTGATTCTGATGGTATTGGTGTGAGTGGTCGGGAATTGAGGCACATTTCCACTTGTGCAAGCAGAGTTAGCAGGTCCTCGTATCTGATAGTGGTGTTTCGCAACTCCTTTAGAAGGTGAAATTTGGCAGATTTCACTGGCGGCCTCCCATAGGCCTCCAAAGTGTGGCGCACGTGGCGGAATAAATCTCCACCTTATTTCGTTGTTTGCACACCAACTGAAAATTTCATTGCGGTCGTCTTCTTCTAATTTCAACATTCTATACACTTTATTGAGTGCATGAGCGGCCCCCTTAAACGCTGTGGCATTATCAGAATGAAGCTCGGAAATCTTTCCGCGACGAGCAACTAGGCGTTTGAGGGCAGCCAGAAAGGCAGCGGTGGACAAATCACTTACGAGCTCTATATGAACAGCCCGTGTGGAAAAGCATATGAAAATTGCCACATAAACTTTCGTTGGACCACGCTTACGAACAACTGACTTCACATAAAAAGGCCCACAATAATCTATCCCACACACCGAAAATGGTCGACTAGGAGTGACACGTGAAGCAGGCAAATCAGCTGTTGTTTGTTTAATTAACACTGGTTTGTAGCAGAAGCAGGTGTGACATTTGTGGTAAAATTGGCGTACAAGATTTCTTCCTCCTAGAATCCAATATTTCTGGCGAAGAGTGGCTAGCATTAGTTGAGGACCAGCATGAGGAAGAATTTTGTGAATGTGGTTGGCTATGATGACGCTCAAGGGGTGACTCGCTTTCAAAACTATCGGGTGTTTGGATGATTCGGGTAGATCGAGGTTGGACAAGCGACCGCCTACTCGAATGATGCCTGCTGAGTCCATGTAGGGTTTAAGCCATTTCAAGGTGTTGGGCTTGGCCAATTGATGTCCGTTTACGAGATTATTGTGTTCTTCCCAAAAACTGTCTTGTTGCGCCATACGGCACAGTACCATATCGGCTAAGATTAATTCGTCAGTATTAACTGCATGGGATGGTTTTATTTTTATGCGACGAGGAATGAGCTTAATGTAGTTTTGTGGATGGTCGCGACGAATTAAGGTGCGTTTACGTAATTGTTGGAGAAATTTGAGGCAGAAAGCCGTGGTTCTTCGCAATTTAGAACAATCCGAGTACCGTGCAAACAAATAATCGCTGAAGCTGCATTGCGTAGCAGACACAGCGACTAACGGAACGTTTCTGCCTTCGGTTTTGGTTTCCGGTAATTCATCGACCGGTAGCGCTC
This sequence comes from Wyeomyia smithii, assembly GCF_029784165.1. Classification (NCBI taxonomy): domain Eukaryota; kingdom Metazoa; phylum Arthropoda; class Insecta; order Diptera; family Culicidae; genus Wyeomyia; species Wyeomyia smithii. The sequence continues at coordinate 132,488,992 of NC_073695.1, forward strand.
CGGTGGGCCAACAGTCTGAAGCTAGGAAAAGCCAAGAAGGTCCGGACCACCACCTGGCATAGTTTACAATTTCTGTAGTACTTAATCCTCGAGAGATATCATCTGCCGGGTTTTCTATACCGGCGATGTGTTTCCAGCTGTCAATGGAGGTGTGTTGCTGGATGTAGGACACGCGGTTGGCTACGAACGTCTTCCAACGGCCTGGCGGTGAACGTAGCCATTGTAAAACCGTGGTTGAGTCTGACCAAAAATGGATTCCAGTGGGTGAGATTTTTATAGCCACGATAACTTTCTTATAAAGCTGGGTGGATAAGCGGGCGGCACAAAGCTCTAGCTTTGCGATCGCGTGATGGGTTGAAAGCGGCGTTACCTTGCATTTTGACGCCATAAGCTGAACAGAAATTCGGTTTGCTGTTTTAGTGCGGACGTAACAGCACGTTCCGTAAGCCTTTTCGAAAGCATCAATAATTCAAAGCTGGTTGCGAGAGGCAAAGACACGAATGGAGGAATTTTGATTTGACGCAGAACATCTATTGTGGTGTGGTATTATTTCCACGCATCTTGGAGCTTCAGTGGCAATGGTTGATCCCATTCAAAGCGTTGGCCATCGGCAGATCTTAGCGCCCACAAACGCTGCATGAACAATTTAGCCTTCATGATAGTTGGACCTACAAAACCTAGCGGATCAAAAATTTGAGCGATGTAGGACATCACGTTTCGTTTAGTCAAAACAGCCGCTGGCAAAGGTGATTCCACTTTAAAACGAAACGTATCAGTTTTGGGTTCCCATATCAATCCAAGGGTGCTGATGGATGGCTCATCCTGAATGTCAAAGAACGGTTGATCAGGTGGGATACCTTCCAACACCTCCACTGAGTTCGAAGCCCATTTCTTCAGAGGGAAACCGGCAGTCTTAAGCATTTGGGAAACTTCATGTTGAATTACACGGGCAGTTTGAGCATCCGCGGCACCAGACAGAAAATCGTCGACATAAAAATCTTCGGCTACTGGTTCAGCAGCATCAGGAAACTGGTGTTTTTCGTCAATGGATAACTGTTTAAGTGTCTTCGTGGCAAGGTACGGTGCAGAAGCTGTACCGTATGTAACAGTCTGTAGTTCATATGTTGCGATAGGTTCGTTGGGGTTTGAACGCCATAATATTCTTTGTAGGGGCTGATCGTTAGAATGTGGCAGTACCTGTCGGTACATTTTTTCCACATCGGCTACCAACGCAACTGCGTGGGTGCGGAAACGCATAATCAATGAGAGTAAATCTTGTTGAACAACGGGGCCTACTAGTAAACTATCATTCAGCGAGTATCCGGACGCTGTTTTGCATGACGCGTCGAATACCACCCTCGTCTTTGTCGTCGTACTGGAAGACTTAAATACAGGGTGGTGTGGGAGGTAGCAGTGCTCGATAGAATCATCAACAGGATCACTAAGCCGTTTCATGTGTCCCAATGTTTCATACTCGTGCATGAATTTACGATAAGCGGATTTTACGTTTGCGTCGCGACCTAACCGTCGTTCAAGACTGCGCAATCGTCGTTCAGCAGTAATTCTAGAATTCCCTAGTACAATTTCCGATTTTCCTACCTTGAGAAGACGAACCACGTATCTATCAGAGGAATCACGGACTGTGGTAGCAGCATAAAGATCCTCACATGCCCTCTCGGGTAGAGAATGAAAATTTTTGTTCGATGATTGTCTCCATTTCCCAAAAACGCTGAACTGCATCTTCAAGCCTACTATCAGCAGTGGAACAAAACATTTTGTGGTTGCGGATGAGCAATCTTGTAGTGTTGCCCCTGAAACAGTCCAACCAAAAAGAGTTTCGATGATTTGAGGCTGGTTTGGACCCATGGAAATCTTTTTCCCTGTGTGTAGTTCCCAGTATGTTTCACCACCTATGACAATATCTATTGGACTGGACGTGTAAAATTGCGGATCGGCTAGCGTAACATTTGGCAGATTCCAGGAACTTATTTGCACGGGTACAGTGGGTAAATCGTTCGTAGGAGTATCGATGACCAAAAACTCATGCTTCGTGGAAAATGGACAAGCTTTAGATTTGACGGTTGCGGTGACCGTGCGTTTTAACCTTTTCGCTGACTGACCAATTCCTGCAACACAAACGTTGATTTTGGTTGACGATTGCAAAGCAGGGTTGCTAACTTCTTTGAAATGAAGTTCGACATCGAAGCGGAATCTAACAGCGCTCTAGCTTCAAAAACGTTTCCATAATCATCGACTATGTGGAGAGCGACTGTTTCCAACAAAACTGTGCTGGGATGGGACTGAACCGGTAAACTAACTTGAACATTGGATGGTCCTGGCTTTACTGGAAGCGCCGACAAAGGCGGATTTTGCTGCCGCTCGGATGTGGACACTGTCACTGCTGGAGTTGACGAGTTTTTGTTGGATGGAGAGGAATCATGCAGTAACGTATGATGACGGTCACGGCATACACGACACGAGAGTTTGGATTCACAATTCTTTGCTTGATGACCGGTACGAAAACAATTCCAGCATAACCTACGCTGGAAAATCAGCTCGCGACGCTGCGCGACTGACATTTTCTCGAAAGCTGTACACTGAAACAGATAGTGGCTCTGGGGACAGGCAAGTCACGATGGCGGCGACGGCTCACTTTGGGAGGCGACAGCATTAGCAACTGTCCTGTGCAGAAAATTCTTTTTGGGGGGTGGTTGAGTACCGGACAACCTTACTGAATTGGATTGGAACCGTTGTAGTAGATCTGATGAAACGGATTTCAGAATACGCACTCGTTGGTACAGAAACTCAATCAGGCCATCGTAACTTACGTCTTCATTTTGGCTGGTTCGTTCCTCCCAGGCGCGCAACGTTGCTGGGTCGAGCTTGTAACATAACATATTAACCAGTGGAGTATCCCAGTACTGAATTGGTTCTTCCAACTTGGCTAAAGCCTTCATATGGCGTTGGAATTCATCGATAAGTTCGTGCAATTCCTGAGCAGATTCTCTTTTTATCGGGGGGAGATCGTAAATTGTCCGAAAAAGTTGCTTTTTCAGGAACCGACGATTGTCATAACGTTTCAATAAAGCGTCCCACACTGACGCGTAGCTGTCTGCTTCAACATCAACGCTTTCGAATGGTTTTCTTGCTTCACCTTGAAGAGATTGTAATAAATACTGCAATTTAGCAACTATCGGTATATCAGCATTTGAGTGCACCATAGAGCTGAAAGTATCGCGAAACGATAGCCACTTCGAAAAATCTCCATTGAATTTCGGGAGATCTATTTTCGGCAATCTCAAATGGAAATTATGTGGGGGAGTGTGTGGCGCGGGCAGAAAGGACGAATTAAACACTGTTTGGTTTGGTTCTGGTGCTCTTCTCGATAGCAAAAAACCCTTTGCTACACAATAGCGAATTTCTAGATCCGATCGTTCGGTGAGGTGAGTCTCTAAAACATCGAAACCGTCAATTTTCTCGATTTCAGCCTGAATTTCGTGGAATTCTTGATACATTTTATCCAACGATTCCAGGCGAACGAATATTTGGCAAGCATCACGTTCTTCATTGTAATGTGCCACAAATTTTTCTACTGAATCACGAACCACATATAGTGCCTTTCTAGACACTATCAGTTCAGCTAATCTTCTCTCGGTTTTTCTGTCTGTGGGCATTTTTATTGTATTAAACAATCGCGAAACGACATTCCGCGTCGAACACTCGACAGAAACGGACGAGCAAAGTGGTCGTTCTATTACAATCCGGTCCGTGTGTACGAATAGCCAAACAAAAGAGTATATTATTCGCGCTAAAGGCCAACTAGATTGTGAGTTGTGTCGGTACGTTCTGTACCCGGCTCGCAACTTTGGCTGTATTGGTGCAAAATACCAGCTGCAGTTTTGATCTGTGCACAGTGAATAGATCTTTCTAATTCAAGGCCATCATTTGACAGTCGAGTCGTGTCGCTGTGCAGAGTGATCTCACACCCGGCTCACTGCTGATGGCTATATTGGTGCTGCTGTACTGGTGCTGCTGGCTGCTTTGGGTGCAGCTTCGAACGATCGGACAACCACTGCTGGAAGGAAGAAGTAAATAGGTACGTGTTCTTGTCGGCGCTAGTGCGCTAGATTTAGCGCGATGGATATAGATCCCTCACCCCCCGTGCCACCATCCCCGAACCCCCCTGACCCTGACCCTTCTGTTACCCCCTCCCCTGTTCATTCTCCAGTCCCCCCTCGCCACAGGCTTTACCCGGACGGATCTCAACAGGGCAGCTGTACTGTTTATTTTCGTCCAAAGGCAGGAGTGAATTCAAAGCGATTAAACATACTGCAAATTTCTAAAGACCTGACGAAGGGGTACAAGGCCGTGACCGAAATTTCCAAGGTCCGACCTAACAAGCTCCGTGTCGTGGTCAGTGATCTGTCACAGGCCAATGCTATCGCTTGCTCTGAGCTCTTCACACGCGAGTATCGCGTTTACATACCCGCACGAGACGTGGAGATCGACGGTGTCATAACCGATTCGAGTCTGTCTGTCGAGTGTATCCTAAAAAGCGCAACCGGTTGCTTCAAAAATACCGAAACACAGGCGAAGATTTTGGATTGTAAGCAATTGCGGTCCATGTCTCTCGTCGGCGGTAAAAAAGTTTACACTCCGTCAGACTCGTTTCGCGTTACGTTTGCCGGATCTGCACTCCCTAGCCACGTCTCGATCGACCGGGTTCGTCTGCCTGTGCGATTGTATGTACCCCGTGTTATGAATTGCACCAATTGCAAGCAGTTAGGCCACACAGCCGCATACTGCTGCAATAAGGCACGATGTAGCAAGTGTGGGGAGACTCATGCGGAAGATTCTTGCAGTGTTAATGCTGAAAAATGTATTCACTGTGGGGAAAACCAGCATGAGCTCTCCACATGCCCGGTGTACATGCAGCGCAGAGATAAAATCAAGCGATCACTTAAGGAGCGTTCAAAGCGTTCTTATGCTGAGATGCTGAAGAAGACCGTGACCACTTCTACCATAACATCGAACCCCTTTGATCTGTTGTCCTCTGATGAAACCGATTCTGACGATTCATCAGCGGGAACATCTTATGCCAATCCTGGGGAGTCTAGGAAGAGGAAAAATGTTTCTTCTCCTAAAGTTCCCCGTAAAGGTCCTAAGATTTCCCAAAGTGTAATGAAAAGTACGAACAAACCAAACAGTGCTGCGGAAAAACCGAAGCAAACTCCTCCTGGGCTTGCAAATTTAAAGTCCCAGAAGGAGTTCCCAGCACTGCCAGGAACATCTAAAACCCCAGTTGTTCCTTTTGCACATCCAGTTGATGGTTTCATCAAACTCTGGATTAGTGAAATTTTCTGACATTGTGGACTGGATTTTTGAAAATTTCAATGTACCCGATCCAATTAAAATTTTTCTTACAGCATTCCTCCCAACAGTTAGATCATTTTTGAAGCAGTTGACTGCCCAATGGCCCCTCCTTGCAGCGATTGTATCCTTCGATGCCTAATTCATCTGCGTATACGAAGGATTCTATCTCTGTCTTACAGTGGAATTGTAGAAGTATTTTACCAAAAATGGATTCATTTAAAGTTTCAATAAATAGAAACAAATGCGATGCATTTTCCCTTTGTGAAACTTGGCTTACTTCAAATATTGATCTCAACTTCCATGATTTTAATATTATTCGCCTTGATCGAGACACCCCATATGGAGGAGTACTTTTAGGGATTAAAAAGTGCTATTCTTTCTATCGTATTAACCTCCCCTCGATTCCAGGCATCGAAGTTGTCGCATGTCAAATGACAATACAAGGTAAAGAGCTTTGTATTGCCTCAATATATATTCCTCCCAGAGCACAGGTTGGGCAACGGCTGCTCTTTGATTTAATAGAACTTCTTCCCTCGCCACGTTTGATTTTGGGAGACTTCAACTCTCATGGTGTGGCTTGGGGTTCCCCTTACAATGATAACCGCTCCTCTTTAATCTATAACCTTTGCGATGACTTCGACATGACTATTTTAAATAACGGCGAAATGACACGTATCCCGAAACCTCCAGCGCGCCAAAGCGCTTTGGATCTATCCTTATGTTCGACGTCGCTACGGTTGGATTGCACATGGAAGGTAATCCTCGATCCTCACGGTAGCGACCATCTGCCTATTCTTATTTCAATTACCAACTGGTCAACTCGCATGCGACCAATTGACATTCCGTATGACCTCACACGGAATGTCGATTGGAAGTTATACGAGGAAATGATTTCAAAAGCGGTCGAGTCGATTCAACATCATCCACCACTTGAAGAATACAACCTCCTCCCGGGGTTGATTCTCGACGCCGCGTTGCAAGCCCAAACGAAGAAATATCCCGGCGTAACGATCAAAGAACGGCCTCCCACTCCGTGGTGGGACCAAGAGTGCTCCGATGTCTACACGCAAAGATCCGACGCGTTTTTGGCCTTCCAGAAGGGAGGTATACCCGACGACTATATACGGTATTCGGAGCTTAATACCAAGCTCAAAAGCCTGGCTAAAGCAAAGAAACGCGGATATTGGCGTTGGTTCGTGAACGAGACGTCGAGGGAGACATCGATGAGCACTTTTTGGAACACAGCCCGAAGAATGCGGAATCGCGTAACGGTCAACGAAAGCGAGGAGTCTTAAAGTCGGTGGATATTTGATTTTGCCAGGAAAGTATGTCCGGACTCTGTTCCTGCGCAAAACTTTGTTCGCGATACGTCTCCGGGTCACGACGCGATAGAATCACCTTTTACGATGGCAGAATTTTCAGTTGCCCTCCTGTCCTGTAACAATAACGCGCCTGGGTTAGATAGAATCAAATTCAACTTGTTGAAGAATCTACCCGGCAATGCCAAGAGGCGCTTGTTGAACTTGTTCAATAAGTTCCTGGAGCAAAACATTGTACCGCAGGATTGGAGGCAAGTGAAGGTGATCGCCATCCAAAAACCAGGGAAACCAGCTTCTGATCACAACTCTTATAGGCCGATTGCAATGCTATCCTGTATCCGGAAATTGATGGAAAAAATGATACTCCGTCGTTTAGACCATTGGGTCGAATCAAATGGTCTACTATCAGATACTCAATTTGGCCTCCGCCGCGCCAAAGGGACGAATGATTGTCTTGCGTTGCTTTCAACAGATATTCAGCTGGCGTATGCTCGCAAAGAACAAATGGCGTCTGCGTTCTTGGACATTAAGGGGGCTTTTGATTCCGTTTCTATTGACATTCTTTCGGGTAAACTTCACCGACAAGAATTTTCTCCAATTTTGAACAATTTTTTGCACAATTTGTTGTCCGAAAAGCACATGCATTTTACGCATGGTGATTTGGCAACTTTTCGAATTAGCTACATGGGTCTTCCCCAGGGCTCATGTTTGAGCCCCCTTCTTCACAACTTTTATGTAAATGACATCGACGAATGTCTGGCAAATTCATGCACGATAAGACAACTTGCAGACGACAGTGTAATCTCTGTTACAGGAGCCAAAGCTGCCGATTTGCAAGGACCATTGCAAGATACCTTGGACAATTTGTCTGCTTGGGCTTTACAGCTAGGTATCGAATTCTCTCCGGAGAAGACTTAGATAGTAGTTTTTTCTAGGAAGCATGAACCTGCTCAGCTTCAAACACAATTAATGGGTAAAACGATTTCTCAGGTTTTGGTACACAAATATCTTGGTGTCTGGTTCGACTCTAAAGGCACCTGGGGTTGTCACGTTATGTATCTGATGAAAAAATGTCAACAAAGAGTGAATTTTCTTCGTACAATAACCGGACAATGGTGGGGAGCCCACCCAGGAGACCTTATAAGGCTTTACCAAACAACGATATTGTCTGTCATTGAGTACGGGTGTTTCTGCTTCCGCTCCGCAGCAAACACACATTTGATCAAACTGGAGCGAATACAATATCGTTGTTTGCGTATCGCCTTGGGTTGCAAGCAGTCGACCCATACGATGAGTTTGGAGGTCTTAGCTGGAGTACTACCATTGAAAAACCGCTTCTGGAGCCTGTCTTCTCGCATTCTCATCAAATGTGAGGTCTTGAACCGTCCTGTGATTGAAAATTTTGAAAGGTGATTCGAACTTAATTCTCAAACTTGTTTTATGACATTGTATTTCAATCACATGTCCCATAATATTAACCCTTCTTCGAATATTCCAAATCGTGTCGACTTATCAAATACTTCTGATTCTACTGTGTTTTTGATACATCCATGATAGAAGAAACTCGTGGAATACCGGATCATTTACGCGTGCAGCAGATCCCCAAAATTTTTCCAATAAATATCGAAACATCGACTGCGACATTATGTTCTACACTGACGGATCACTTCTTGATGGGTCCACTGGCTTCGGTATTTTCAATAACAATTTAACCGTCTCCCATAAGCTTGATAATCCTGCTTCCGTTTACGTCGCAGAATTGGCTGCAATTTAGTACACCCTAGGGATTATCGAAAAAATGCCCACGGACCATTATTTCATCTTTACGGACAGTCTCAGTTCCATTGAGGCTCTCCGATCGATGAAAGATGTTAAGCACTCTCCGTATTTCCTGGGGAAAATACGGGAACATCTGAGTGCTTTATCCGAAAAATCTACTCAGATTACCTTAGCGTGGGTCCCTTCTCACTGCTCGATACCGGGTAATGAGAAAGCGGACTCTTTGGCTAAGGTGGGCGCAACAAACGGTGATATTTATGAAAGACCAATTGCCTTTAATGAATTTTTCGCATTTGTACGTCAGAATACGATCATCAGTTGGCAAAATTCTTGGACCAAGGGGGAACTGGGAAGGTGGTTACATTCCATAATCCCCAAGGTGTCGACGAACCCGTGGTTCAAGGGGTTGGATGTGGGTCGGGATTACATTTGCGTGATGTCCCGGCTTATGTCCAATCACTAGATTTGACGCGCATCTCCGTCGTGTTGGGCTCGGGGAAAGTGGTATCTGTGCCTGTGGTGAAGGTTATCACGACATAGAGCACGTTGTTTGGTCATGCCATGTACACCGTGACGCCAGGTCTAGATTAATAGCTTCCCTGCAGGCCGAAGGTAGGCAGCCGGCTGTTCCTGTTCGTGATGTCTTGGCGAGCCGTGACCTATCCTACATGTCCCTTATATACGTTTTCCTGAAATCCATCTACGCCCCAGTTTAATCCTATTCCCTTCCGCCTACATCCAACCAAACGACAAGAACACGTTAAGACCCCGGATCCGGAAACAGCAATCAGACCCGCACGATACTCTCAAGGCCCGATGGAAACAACCCAATATGCCAATGTGCTTTTAATGCAAAATATTCTAGCTTTAAGTTAGATTTAGTTTCAGCTCGTAGTCGGCAGCGAGGATAAAAATTTGCTTCTAGTTATTAAGATACTTTAGAAAGTAAGCTACCAGATATAATTGGCGCCGTTAAACAATGAATTGTATTTGTGCCGTGTCAAATAAACTATATATGAAGAAAAAAAAAATCGCGAAACGAAATCGGGGTTTTCTTTCCCGACGCGGACGATAACGATCAAATCCTTCCCGACGCGGACGGTAACGTAAATCTCCTTCCCGACGCCGACGAATTCGTATCAATCCTTCCCGACGCGGACGAGAAATGCCAAATGCACCACAAGCAAGTTCGTTGGTAAGCCGTTAGGTTTGTGCCAAAAGCACCTTCAATCACCACAAATCGAGAAACATACAGTCTTTTCAGATCAATAATCTTCTATAAGCCTTCACTTGGCTTAATCGGCGTACCCAAGCGACGGTTCGAAGGACCAATGATTGTGCTCGAAATACTCTACCGGTACGAAGGATTTACTTCTCTGCGATCGCGGCTGGCAGAAGGGCCAGCGAGTTAACTTAATGAGAACTTAGGCAAACAACGATTATTTCAGTATTAATTTATTGCGCTCGCCTTGGGTGATCAAACTTAACAGATAAATTATTTGCATGTTAGCTTAAATATATTTCCGATTGCCAAGATTTGCTTATTGGTGATCGTGTAATCCTCTCTAGTTTCTCGTTTTTTTCTGCTATCTTGTGTATATATTTTTAGTACAATTTGTATGTGTAGTAATTGGCGTGAGTTTAGATATTTGAAATTGAGCTAAGCGAAATTAATCCTAGTAAGCTTATAATTAGACTTTAGTTGATTAAGTTATGATGCTTGTTTTGAGATAAATTCATAATTTTGAAGTTGAATCATGATTTGATCGTATACAGAGGTTATGTATCAAAATGTAAAAATCACGAAACATCAATATCTCAGAAACCACACAACCGATTTCAATAAAACTGGTTTCAAATGATTGGGCTGTCCCCAGAACCCTTAACTTTTGAATTTCGTTATGATTGAACATATGGTTCAAAAGTTATGTAAAGAAAAGTTATCCTGAGGTTACTCACTCATTTTTCCCAGTGATGGCTGAACCGATTTTCACAAAATTAGTGTCAAATGAAAGGTCTAGTTGCCCCGTAAGTTGCTATTGAATTTCATTGCAATCGGATTGTAACTGTGTCCGTTGTTCAAAAAACCTAAATTAATCCACCTAGCGGTCAGACCCAGCCTTTCTCATTCAATTTTTTATTTGTAAAAATAGATTTACATGAACGCTTCAATCCAATAAATGTATATTCACTCTTTAGGTTCTAAAATATTGATGTTGTAATCTTTACATATAAAAATGCAGTCAAGTCTGTCTGTCTGTCTGATCCATATAGGCCCGAAAACTACCGAACCGATCGACGTGAAAATTTGTATGTAGGGGTTTTTGGTGCCGATAAAGGTTCCTATGATAGTTTGAGACCCCTCCCTCTTCTGGAAGGGAGGAGTCCCATACAAATGAAACATAAATTTCTGCACAACTCAAGAACAAACCAAGCGAATGAAACCGAATTTGGCATGTGGATGTTTTAAGGGGTAACTAATATGTCCATAATAGTTGGATGGAACACAAATTTGTGCACATCTCGAGAACTAATCCACCAAATGGAACAAAATTTGGCAGGTAAATGTTTTTAGTGGTAACAAATATGTACATAATGGTTTGAAACCCGACTCCCTCCTCTATAAGGGAGGGATCCCATGAAAATGAAACACAAATTTCGCACAGCTCAAGAACCAATCAAGAAAATACAACCAAACTTGGTATGTGAATGTTTTTAGAGGTAACAAATATGTCCATAATGGTTTGACGCCCCTCCCTCTTCTGGAAGTACATGTTTCTTCACAAATTTCTGCACATCTCGCGAACTAATCAACTAAATGGAACCATATTGGCAGGTGAATGTTTTTAGTGGTAACAAATATGTTCCATAATCGACCTCAGACAACATTTTGGATTGTAAGATGGCAACTTCCGGTTTCTGGAAAACAGCCGAAAATGGCCGATTTCCACCCAATATAATAATATCCGGATCTAGAATAATACACAGGAGCTAAAATCGACCACAGATAGCATTTCAAATTCTAAGATGGCGACTTCCGGTTTCTGAAAACAGCAGAAAATGACCAAATACCACCCAATATTAGTTTTTCTTTAACCAGTATGCCGTTCAAAATCCAGAAATTGTCTCCAAATGCCATTATGAAATCCAAAATAGCGACTTCCGGTGTCGAAAAAACAGCGGCAAATGACCAAATACCACCCAATATGGGTATTTCCGGAACCGTAATTATGCACTGGAGCCACAAATCGACTTCAGACAACATTTTGAATTAAAGGATGGCAACTTCCGGTTTCTGGAAAACAGCCTGAAATGGACGATTCCCATTAAATATTAATATTTCTGGAACCAGAAAGATGCACAGAAGCTAAAAATTGATCACAGACACAATCTTGAATTTTATGATGGTGACTTCCGGTGTCTGGCAAACAGCCGGAAATGACCAAATACCATTCAATATGAATGTTTTCGGAACCAGAATTACGCCCAGATGACAAAAATTTATTTCACAGGCAATTTTAAAGTCCAAAATGACGACTTTCGGCTTCTGAAAAACAGTCCAAAGTGACCAAATATCACCCAATTTGAGTTTTTCTTTAACCAGTATCCTAAATACCATTTTGAAATCCAAGATGGCGACTACCGGTTTGTGAAAAACAGCCTAAAATAAACAAATACTATCCAATATGAGTATCTCTGGAACCAGAATAATGCAAGGAGCTAACAATTGACCTCAGGCATCATTTTGAATTGCTAAATGGCAATTTATAGGCAACAGTCGGAACTAGACACTATTTTGAATTTGAAGACGACCACTTTTAGTTTCTGGAAAACAACCAAAAATACCTCCCAATATGGGTATTTCCGGTGTCAGATTGATGCCAGAAAGTCTGCTGATAATGCCAGAATACCACCCAATATGAATATATTCAGAATTAAGGAGATGTACAGAAGCCAAAAGACGAGGATGTTGTCATTTCGATAAACCCAATCATTTCAAACGATTTGTTATTTGACTTTGATCATATCCTATGGCCGATTCGTCGTGCATTTGCAGACTTCAAACAAACCGCAAGGAATCAATGAACTTGGAACGTTCAAAAAGTACGACACCACATTTAAATTATGTTGAGGCCACATATATCGATCAAAGCAGGTATAGTTTTAAATAGTCTTTGAATTTCTCTTCTTTCCATAACATTTGAGCCACATATCAAATTGTTATGAAGTTTGTTATTTGTAAGTTTGAGAGATGACTCGTTCATATGACACTAGTTATGTTCAAATAAGTCATGTAATCTTTGAGATAATAGACTTTCGTTGTTTTATTAACAATTTAATACATAACGGTTGCTTAAGTTCGATTTAATCAAATGACATGGGAACGTGTTGGGCAGCCAAACTTTGAAACCACGTGTTCAATCATAATTCATCAGTTAACCCTCAACTAGCCCGCTCATCTGATAGTAATAATCAAATCGGTTGTGTAGTTTCTGAGATAATGAAGTTTCGTGATTTTCACAAGTCGGCACATTACAAATGAAGTTACAGTTCTATTACAGTAAAATTCAATAGGGTCTTCTGAGGCAGCTAGACCATTCATTTGACACTAATTTTGTGGAAATCGGGTAGGCCATCTCTGAGAAAAGTGAGTGAGTCCAAGTAGTCTTCGGAATATGTTCCTTTGCATAGCTGGATTTCACATTTTTAAACATAACAGGCAAAGTAATAGTCCGATTGCAAAACAAATCAATAGGGTCTTATGGGGCAACTAGACCTTCCATTTGACACTGATTTTATGAACATCGGTCCAGCCATCTCTGAGAAACATGAGTGAGATTAAACAGTCTTCAGAACACGTTTCTTTCCATAACTTTTGAACCACAAGTTCAATCTCTATGAAATTCAAAACTTAAGGGTTTTCTAGGTAGCCCGTTTATTTAAGATCAATTTTGCTCAAATCGGTTGTGTAGTTTCTGAGATATTGATGTTTCATGATTTTCACATTTTTAAACATAACCTCTAAACTAAAAATCCGATTACAATAAAATTTAATAGGGTCTTATGGTAATGATTTTTTTTGCGAACGGATTATTAATTTTCCTGTTATGTTTAGAAATGTGAAATCCAACTATGAAAAGAAACATATTCTGATGACTACTTGGGCTCACTCACTTTTCTCAGAGATGGTTGCCCGATTTCCACAGGATTAGTATCAAATGAAAGTTCTAGCTGCCTCATAACACCCTATTGAATTTTGCTGTAATCGGAATGCAACTTCGTCTGTAATGTATCGAAATGTGAAAATCACTTAACTTCATTATCTTAGAAACTACACAACAGATTTGAACAATATTGATATCGAATGAACGGGATAGTTAAGGGTTAACTGATAAATTATTTTAATTTGTAAAACAGCAAAAGTCTATTATCTCAAGTATTACACGACTTATTTGAACATAACTAGTGTCATACAAACGAGTCATCTCTCAAACTTACAAATAACGAACTTCATAAAATTTTGATATACTGTTCAAAAGTTTTGTAAAGAAAAGTTTTGTATAGAAAAGTTTTGTAAACTATAGCTGCTTTGATCGATATATATGGCCTCAACATGATTTAAATGTGGTATCGTACAATTTGAACGTTCCCGGTATCGCTGGTGATTAAATTGTTCGAAATTAGGAGTCATTTCTTATATTTCGCTATTTCTGAAGCACTAACATTACGTCAAATTTCATTTTTTATACTTTAATTACAACATCAATATTTTAGAACCCAAAGAGTGAATATACTTTTTTGGATTTAAGCATTCATATAAATCTATTTTTACAAATAATTAGTTTGAATGAAAAAGACTGAGTCTGACCGCTAGGTGGATTAATTTAGGTTTTTTTATAAAAACTACAAAAGATTACCTAAACAATAAAAATTGTCAGATCACAGGGTATAATTTTTGAACCGTTATGGCGCTAGAGATATTGGTTATCATTAATACCTTCCCAAAATAGCATTAGACAAAGTTTCATCCAAATCAAATTAGTCGACTTAATTGGGTGCCCGTTTTTGTAAAATTGCACTATTATAGATGCATGATAATAAAATATATTTACCTTGATACAACCAATCAGGTACACCATTATATATAATGTTCTCTTCTCCTGTAAATGTAAGTCTATGATCTTCTTCTTCCGATGGTGATTGTCTTAAATATATATCATTATCAGCTACTATTGCTATGGCTGTTGTATTGCCTATCCAAGAGACATGCTGCAAACGAGCTTTCTGTACCTTAGGTGACTCCTTTAACCGTATAGGCGTATGATGGCTGTAACAATAAAAAGAGTAAATCATTAAAAATCTATAATTAGATGTATTTGATGAGTATTTCATAGTCATTGAATATATCACAGCGATTATAATAAATGTTCACTTTTTTCAATTAAGGGAGACCAACTTAAAAAAGTTGGCCTCTATTATTTTTTGCCTTTCTCCTAGAAAGGTATAGCAATCACTTGCAAAACCGAAAGTATAAAAGTGCTCCAAAGGGCCGAATGGCATATATCACTCGACTCAGCTCGACGAGCTGAGCATTTTCTTTATGTGTGTGTGTGTGTATGTGCAGATTTTTATTCTCACTTACTTTTCTCAGAGATGGCTGGACCGATTTTCATGAGATTAATTGCAAATGAAAGGTCTTGTTGTCCCATAAGACCATATTAAATTTTATTGTAATCGGATTTTTAGTTTAGAGGTTATGTATCAAAATGTGAAAATCACGAAACATCATTATCTCAAAAACTACACCACCGATTTGAACAAAATTGACTTCGAATGAACGGGCTACCTTAAATACCTTCAACTATTGAATTTTATGAAGATTAAACTTGTGGTTCAAAAGTTATGAAAAGAAACGTGTTCTGAAGACTGTTTAATCTCTAGTTTTTTAAAGTCTAGTTGCCCCATAAGACCCTATTGATTTGTTTTGCAATCGGACTATTACTTTGCCTGTTATGTTTAAAATGTGCAATCAGGCTATGAAAAGGAACATATTCCGAAGACTACTTGGACTCACTCACTTTTCTCAAAGATGGCTGAACCGATTTCCACAAAACTAGTGTCAAATGAAATGTATAGCTGCCTCATAACACCCTATTGAGTTTTACTGTAAGCGGACTGTAACTTCGTCTGTAATGTATCGAAATGTGAAAATCACGAAACTTCATTATCTCAGAAACTACACAACCGATTTGAACAATATCGATATGAAATGAACGAGCTAGTTAAGGGGTAACTGATGAATTATGATTGAACACGTGGTTTCAAAGTTTGGCTGCTCTATACGTTCCCATTTCATTTAATTATAATCGAACTTAAGCAACCGTTATGTATTAAATTGTTAATAAAACAATGGAAGTCTATTATCTCAAAGATTACATGACTTATTTGAACATAACTAGTGTCATGCGAACGAATCATCTCTCGAACTTACAAATAACAAACTTCATAACAATTTGATATGTGGCTCAAAAGTTATGGAAAGCGAAGAAATTCAAAGACTATTTAAAACTATACCTGCTTTGATCGATATATGTGGCCTCAACATAATTTAAATGTGGTACGATTCCTTGCGATGTGTTAAAACTCTGCAAATGCACAACGAATCGGCCATAGGATAAGATCAAAGTCAAATAACAAATCGTTTGAAATGATTGGGTTTATCGAAATGACAATATCCTCGACTTTTGGCTTCTGTACATCGCCTTAAGTCTGAATATAGTCATATTGGGTGGTATTCGGTCATTTTTAGCAGATTTTCTGGCATCAATCTGTTACCGGAAATACCCATATTGGGAGGTATTTAGTTATTTTGGTTGTTTTCCAGAAACTAAAAGTGGTCATCTTTAAATTCAATATGGTGTCCAGGGTCAATGTTTGGTTTCTATGCATCATCTCGATTACAGAAATATTCATATTGAGTATCATTCGGTCATTTTCGACTGTTTCCTAAAAGATGCCATTAAGCAATTCAAAATGGTGCCTGAGGTCAATTGTTAGCTCATTGCATTATTCTAGTTCCAGATATACTCATATTGGATGGTATTTGGTTATTTTAGGCTGTTTTTCACAAACCGGAAGTCGCCATCTTGGATTTCAAAATGGTATTTGAGATAATTTCTAGCCTCTGAGCGTCATTCTGGTTGAAGAAACACCCATATTGGGTGTTATTCGATCATTTTCGGCTGTTTGCCAGACACCGGAAGTCGCCAACCCAGAATCCAAAATGGGATGTGTGGTCGATTTCAGTTGCTGTGTATCATTCTAGATCCGGAGATACTCATGTCAGACGGAAATCGGCCATTTTTGGCTGTTTTTCATAAACCAGAAGTGGCCATCCTACAATTCATAGTGGTGTTCTTGCAACATTCTGGCTCCGGAGATACTCATATTGGGTGGTATTTGGTCACTTTGGGCTGTTTTTCAGAAACCGAAAGTTGTCATTTTGAACTTTAAAATTGCCTGTGATATCAATTTCTGTCATCTGGGCGTAATTCTGGTTCCGAAAACATTCATATTGAATGGTATTTGGTCATTTCCGGCTGTTTGCCAGACACCGGAAGTTACCATCTTAAAATTCAAGATTGTGTCTGTGATCAATTTTAAGCTTCTGTGCATCTTTCTGGTTCCGGAGATACTCATATTTAATGGGAATCGTCCATTTTAGGCTGATTCACAGAAACCGGAAGTTACCACCTTACAATCCAAAATGTTGCCTAAGTTCGATTATGGAACATATTTTTTACCACTAAAACATTCACCTGCCAAATTTGGTTCCATTTAGTTGGTTTGCTCTCGAAATGTGCAGAAATTTGTGTTTCATTTGTATGGCATCCCTCCCTTCCAAAAGAAGGAGGGGTGTCAAAATATTATGGACATATTTTTTACCCCTTAAAACATCTACATGCCAAATTCGGTTTCATTTGCTTGGTTTGTTCTTGAATTGTGCAGAAATTTATGTTTCATTTGAATGGGACCCCTCCCTTCCAGAAAAGGGGGGGGTCTCAAACTATCATGGGAACCTTTATCGGCACCAGAAACCCCTACATACAAATTTTCACGCCGATCGGTTCGGTAATTTTCGTGCCTATATGGATCAGACAGACAGACAGACCGGATTGCATTTTTATATGTATAGATTACAACATCAATATTTTTTAAGAGTGAATATATATTTATTGGATTGAAGCGTTCATGTAAATCTATTTTTACAAATAAAAGTTTTAATGAGAAAAGCTGGGTCTGACCGCTAGGTGGATTAATTTAGGTTTTTGACCTAGAACTACATTTTTGTTTTCTATACTATATTATGTAAAATTGAATAGAAAAAAACAGGGCTAGAGCTCAAATGGTAATAATAGCATACCCACATGAGCCGTTGCGGAACAGAGTGGTCTAAAGACAATTTTTTTCGAAAATGAGTTTTTTGCATAAACCGCATCTACTCAAGAAGCTGATGTTGGGAGATTAAGAAAATTTCGGAAAATCGAATTTTAAAGCTGATTTATTCCGTGTTGAAAATTCGTCCGAAACAGAATGGCCGTTTTGTTTCGGAACAGAGTGGTCTATGTACATAAATCGATGTAATACTAACATGTAACACGTAACATGTAGCATATTACATGTGATAAGGAACATGCCACTTGTTTTGTACATGTCACACGTGATATGTAACATGTTACACGTAATGTAACACGAAAAATGTAACATGTGAAATATTATGTAATATGTAATATCTTGTGTAACATGTAATGTAACACGTGGCATCTTACATGTGACATGCTATATGTATCATATAACATGTGACTCTAGCCATTTTATACGATTTACCTTCATTTTCATTGTCATTTACCGTGTTTGTTTACATAGACCACTCTGTTCCGAAACGATTCGAGGATTCCAGTGAATATATATATATGAAGTCAGAGTGGTCTATGTACATTGGTGAGATAAAATCACCGATTTCGCAAAAAAACTGTTAATTTTATGTATCCCAATGTTAAACCACTTCACAACCTTTATATTAGAACATTTTGTTTAAAAGAATCCGTTGAACAGAATTTTATTCAGAGATTTTTCGAAAATTGCTTCTCCTGAACAATTTGCTCGATGGCACATAGACCACTCTGGTTCGCAACGGCTCACATGATAAATTACGATAACCAGTATATCATTGGATAGATGAAATGTTGGACGATTTTGAAATACTCTAGTTATCATTATTATTCAGGGTGTCTAGGCAACTCCAAAAATAAAATTTCATGATTTTTCTTCAGGTTGTTCCAGAATATTTATGATTTTTCCGGATCTGCTTTTGTCCAAATCAATAATATATATTCAAAATTATTAGTATACGATATGTGGTTTGGAAACGTTGTGGCTTTGATAATGATTGACACAGAAATATTTTTATTTCCATGACAATCGTTTTTATTGCATTGATGCTTTTTATTTAGTTGCAAAATTTCATCTATAGCAGAAGGAATTAGAAGCAGTTCGAGAAGATTAGAGATTTAATTAAAATCAAATTCGCAAAGTATTTTTGTTTTGATTGAGAATAGACGTTTCCCGTCGGACCTTACCCCCTGTTTTCATATATTTTCTTCGAAGTACTTTGCATTCAAAGATTAATAGCGCTAAAATCAAATTTTTTACATGAGTATTAAATTTATTATTATTTTTGGAAAAGTTGAAAATGCATGAATGTTGAAAATATTTTTCACCTTGCATGAATGTTGAGTTAGGAAATTTACGTTCTTGCAGCACTGCAAAATATTATTCACCACAACTTTTTGGCAACATTGTCATTTTGGACATGTTCTTGGTACTGGAATTGTTGACAAAACCAAGCATCGCTTTATTTATTATGAAAAAACTTATGCACGCAAATTCAAATAACACATTACCTGACAAATTTCTTTCGGAACTGCACCGAAAAAGTCTTTCCGCAACTCGTAAAATAACGAGACTAAAACTTAATTCTCGATTCGGAGGTATCCAGCATCCGTTCAGGAAAACTGATTCGTTGCTGCTGCGACTGTATTTTCAGAAATAGTGACAAACTATCCTTGAATTCTTTCTTTAATGAAAACCTCGAGACACTAAATCTACTCCTCCATCAGTAGAATTCCCAATATAAATTGCCCTGCCAACCAAAGCGTAACTTTGTCGTTTTCCATCAACTATCATTCCACCTTCGGCAATCAAATGTGCAAGTAGTTTGGCAAGATTCCTTACCTATGCTCGCTTCAATGCATGTATGCTCTTTAACCGATCGGCGATCATATTCGCAAAACTTTTGCAAAAACGCAATATAATCTGGATTGTAACCCTTTTCGGACAAACAGTTAATTATGACCGTGACCATCACTGGCTGATTTTTGATGAGGAATCCGAAAATCTTATCAAAACTCATCCGAATCATTTTATCACCCGTACTCATTCGTTGTTCCCGGGCCAGATAATGCAACTGCTACTAAAAAGCCTTCTCGTTACCCTTCAATGCAGATCCTTCTGAACCAATTTCTCTAAATCATCAAAATCGAGACGCATGTGTTGTTAAGTTAAACGACCAGACGTCCCGCATTTTGCGAGACAGTCCCGCTGCTTAACGAAATGTCCTACTTAGAAAAACGTCCCTCGAAATGTCCCACATTTATCAAAAGTTAAGTAACATTTTACTCACTAATGTACCTCATTACGTCTAGAATAGCCAAATTGAACAAACCTAAGGGTGGTATAAATAGGGATACCATCCGTCCTGATTTAGCAGGACATGTCCTGATTTTGAGACCCGTTTGGAGCGTCCTGATTTATTTTTCATATTTTAGCATTTGTCCTGATTTTTCTAAATGCTGCCGGATATTCAGAAATGTTGAAGATTTTTCAGTACTTTTTCTTGACCCCGAAAAGAAAAGGACTCATTTAAAACGATTTTTTTCTTTGGTTGAATCTTGCCGAGAGAAGTTGTCTAGTCGTTGAAACCGTTAAACATCTGACAATTGTTAAGTATAATTTCAAACAGTTTACGTTTGCTACATTTTTGGGTATCTATAAATGCGGTGGTCTATTTTTGAAACAAATTTATACTAGATTTACACCAGCGAAACCTGAATAGAATCAGCTAATATAGACCAACTTTTCGTTCTCCGCACCGGTGTTGTATATCTTGTTGTTTTAAACCGCTGACATCTGTCACACTGTCAACAATTCAATACCCCATGTTATCAGTTTATGAGACTTGAATTGAAAAGCACTCAATATTTAACAAACGGAAATTCGATTATTTTTACGCACATTAAACGATTACTTTGGCAAAAATGAATCGTCCGAGAAATACGTTAAATAAATAAATCAGTGTTTTGGCGTATGTTGCAGAGCAAATCTTGTTTTGTTTATTGATATCTCAAAAAAGAAAAGCTTAGATCAAATTTGTGCCGGAAAAAAAGTTGTCCTGATTTTTAACTCCGACCAAATGGTAACCCTAGGTATAAAACCATTCATTGTAAAAAAGAACTTCTGAAATTATGTTCACCGTTAAATGCTAAATGCCTCAGTTTTCTCCGGTTGCATAAGCATTCACAGTTCTTGCTTCGAACCTCTGGAACGAGCCTGATCCTTGAATTCAAGCCTTTTTAGCCACTATCGAGTAATTATGGATGACCGACACAATATCTAATTAGAGTACATGCTGAGGAAGTATATCGGTACTGGACACGAACATGTATGGAAAGCTCAAAATCATCACTAACATTCGTTTTCCAGTTATCTTGGCTGCTACGATATGTTAAGATATAAGCTGGCTGGTTTATTGCAGCAGAACACTATAACCACCGACGAACCGACGTGCCGTCCCATACTTTTTTCATGAAAATTTTTGATCCAAATTGCAAATTAAAGTAAGTCAGAACAGTAATTCCATCTCTATAACGAATCGCCAACCTATTTTTTACAGCCTCCACCCAGCTCCACGCTAAATTAAAAAACCACGAAACGAAGTTGAACGGACCTTTCGTAGTTTTCATTTACTTTGCACAGAAAAGATGTAAACGAAATTAAAAAGAACCAAATATTGTCCTTTCACAAAAAAATTAGAATGCAGGGTATGTTTAAGAAAAAGAAGAAGCAACACCCGCAACTGACAGACATCTCAAACACTGGTAAAAAAGTGCTATAAGGAATAGCACTCGATACACGTTCAACTGGGGATGTTCGTAATTGAAATACAAAAATATCCGAATAAGTTTTATTCTCTACACCTCATTAGTTAATTAGAGCCTTTTTATTTGTTTCTTAGGTTTTCGTTTGTCTTGATCGAGCAAAGAATATCATATTCATCATCAAAGGCATGTACGATTTATTGCCATCAGCGATGAGCACCATTTCGCCTATTTTTAGATCGGTTAGTGAATATAATACGACAACATCGGGTACGGGTTTGTTAAAGTTCGCATGCTTTTGGTGATTTGATGTATTTATCACAACAAGGCCATGACTATGTCTATAAAGCTCAATTTTGAAGATGCAGGAGACAGACATAGAAACGATGCGCTGTAGACTTTTGCGGTACTTGAAAACATTTATGTTAGTTATCTCAGGAAACAAATTTTCAAAAAAAAGTCTTTCTGAAGCATAGGAATTCTCAAGCAGGAACCAACAGAAGTTATGGGGAAACTAGGCCTTCGAATTTCTTTTAGTAGCGGTAGGGTTCAGAAGCTTCGGCTTTTCGAAAAATGTCCTCAATGGTAAAAATAAATTAAAGCTGAGAGAGTTCCCAGCTGAAAAATATATAAAAATTTTTTTTACCATAAAAGATCAAAATAATGGTCGCAGTGGTCCAAATCTTACAAAAAAAAACACTAGATTTTAACGTTTATTGCATCTCTAAGAAATTTGGCATCACAATTTTTTTGAAACGAACATTTTTTCATTGGTAAAAAAGTATAATTTTACCCGCACGACTTCCCGAAGTCCGATTGTGCTGAAATTTAGAATAGTGACTTTTTTCCGAGAAGATGAAACTCTTGAGCCGTACCTCTAAATCTCTGAACGAAATTCAGAAGTCTTTTTCCCATATATCTCATCGAAACATTTTTTTGTTGAGGTTTTAACCGGCGGTCATTCACCAGTCAATGAAAACTATGTTATATTGCATACTGTTTAAGCAACATCAAATAATGGGTTATAACTAGTTTATTCGTAGAACATTCTGATTGCAAACCATATCAATGCCGCTCTGCTGCATAGTCGAGGGCAAGGAATCAAGGGGGCCTCAATGCTATTCAATTTCAATTGAAGTAAATTAAGAGTGCATACGCTTTGACAAACAAGTTCATGAGTCGCATTTTTATCGGTGCTGTCTGAGATTGTCATTTTCGGTTGTCAGTTGCGGTTGTCAGTTAGAGCGCAAAATTCTAATTTTTTTCTGAAATCACAATATTTGCAATTGCGTTTCAAAAACTATTGCTCATGTGTGAATTATAATCCTAAGAAGTAATACAGATAAAAACCTATATTGCAATGCAAATAAAAACTAAGGTATATTTTACCCTTATTTAAACAAAACGTACGAGTCGTGTATGTAGGAATGTTTTTGTTGTTGAAAAAAGACGTGATCGTCGTAAACATCATTGAAACACATATTCAAACATCATCGAAAACAAGAACTTAACAAGATTCGTTGTTTTGCTTTCGTCTCGATTAAACGCAAATTGTTTATCTCCGTTTGAGTTCGCAAAATAACAATACACGAGTTATCGTACGGGTGTTTCTTTGTCGATTAGTTCTTGTGTTGCGCGATAACAATAGCCTGTTGTATATCGGCAGAAACATCTGCACACTGGTAGGGGCAGGCTACCCCGCCAGTGATTCGATACGCAGCTGATATATCAGCAAGAATAATTCTTCCGCACCGCTGTTACCCCGCTAGCAGCACGGACCACCATACGATCGAGCAAGTGAAAGTCAACTACAAGTGGCATCTACAAGGTCGCGTGTAAGATACGGCCACTGTGTCACAACACGAAGCTGGATCGTCATTGTTTGTTCTGCGGAGACACTCGATTAATCCAACTATCAGCCGTGAGGTCGTGACTTAGACGTTCGGTGAAGTATTACATTTAGAATTTTTACTATAATTATCAATATTATTACTATGTTATAATATTATTATTAATATTATTATTGATATTATTTATATTGTTATTATTATTATTATTACTACAATTATTATTATTATTATTATTACTATTGTTATTAGTATTAGTATTACTTTTTTTTTTATTTGATCCATTGTAGATTGAAAAATTGTTTTTAAAATTTAATATCAACTACTTGAACCCCCCCCCCCCCCCCATATTCGAATATTTATCGTTTGTGTGCGGTAGAGCGTAACGCTCCCGCAAAATGGACGACATGCAGGTGCAACTTTTCCTGGATGTGGAAACAAACGGGGAAGAAATTGAAATTTCTCTCATCAGCTCACCCCTACCTTCCCCTGTGCCCACCCCTTTGCCAAGTCCTGTACCAAGAGTACCGGAAGTACGGGTAAAAGCTTACCCAGATGCCGCTGGCGGTCCCTACGTTGTTTTTTTCCGGCCCATAAAGAAGCCATTGAATATTATTCAAATTGGCAAAGACCTGGCAAAACATTTTTCGGCCGTAACCGAGATTACGAAGGTGAGGCCGAACAAACTGCGAGTTGTCGTGAGTAGCTTGAAGCAAGCAAACGAAATTGCTGGCTACGAGCTCTTCACGAGAGAGTATCGCGTGTACATCCCTGCCAAGAATGTAGAAATCGACGGTGTGGTTACCGAGGGGAATCTCACTGTCGATGACATTTTGCGTCATGGAGTTGGCTGTTTAAAAAACCCCTTGATGCAAAGTGTAAAGATACTGGATTGCAAGCAATTGCATTCAGTATCCATCGAAGAAGGGAAGAAGAAATTCCTCCCTTCGGATTCCTTCCGAGTAACATTCGCCGGATCCGCGCTGCCGAACTACGTCCGCTTGGACAGGGTTCGTCTACCTGTACGCCTGTTCGTACCGCGGGTCATGCATTGCCAAAACTGTAAGCAGTTAGGTCACACAGCCACCTACTGCTGCAACAAGGCACGCTGTAGCAAGTGCGGAGGCAATCATGCTGAGAACGCTTGCAGTGAGGATACTGAAAAGTGTCTTTATTGCGAGGGAACTCGGCATGACCTTCCGGCATGTCCCGCGTACAAACAGCGCGAGGAAAAAATTAAGCGTTCCCTTAAGGAACGATCAAAGCGCTCTTTTGCAGAAATGCTTAAGAGGGCTGAGCCACCCTTGACAGGAAACATCTTTTCCTTCTTGCCAACTGATGAGGGTACATCTGACGATCCCGTCGAAGGGTGTTCCTATGCCTTGCCAGAGGGATCTAGGAAGAGGAGAATGCTCAACTCTCCTAATCTTTCTCGCAAAGGTCGTAAGATAACCCCTAGCGGAATGACCAATAAGACAACACAAAAAGGAAGCGGTGAAGAAAAACCGAAGCAAGTACCCCCCGGTTTTAATTTCAAATCAAACCAGGAGTACCCACCGCTTCCTGGGGCACCAAAAACCCCTCGTGCACCCATTTCTCGATCAGAAGATAAAAAAGAAACAGGGTTCATAAAATTTTCTGATATTGTGGACTGGATATTTAAAACATTCAACATACCAGATCCCGTACAAAATATTCTTCTTGCCCTTCTTCCTACAGTGAAAACCTTTTTGAAGCAACTAGCAGCAACTTGGCCCCTCATTTCAGCTATTATATCTTTCGATGACTAATACGGCGAAAGAGGTTAGGAATTTTTTCACTGTATTACAGTGGAATTGCAGAAGTATCATCCCCAAATTCGATTTATTTTCTCATTTGATGAATACATACAATTGTGACGCATTCGCGCTCTGTGAAACCTTTCTCAATTCGAACGATCAACTCAATTTCCACGATTTTAACATTATTCGTCGAGATCGAGACTCACACGGTGGAGGGGTACTTTTAGGGATCAAAAAGTGCTATTCTTTTTTCAGAATCGACCTCCCCTCGATCTCGAATATTGAAGTTGTTGCCATTCAAACGAATTTGAATGGAAAAGACATTTGCCTTGTTTCGTTATATATTCCCCCATCCGCGCGGATTGAACAGAAGCAACTCCTTGATATAGCAGAATTGCTTCCCGCACCTTTTATGATTTTGGGAGATTTTAACTCTCACTGTTCGCTATGGGGGTCGCTGTACGACGACAACCGATCTTCTTGAATTTGTAACTTGATCGACGACTTCAATATGACACTTTTGAATACTTGGGAAGCGACACGTGTACCTAATCCTCCAGCACGTGAAAGCGTGCTTGACCTATCCCTCTGCTCGACATCACTAGCGTTAGATTGCCAGTGGAAAGTAATCAACGTTCCCACGGTAGTGATCGTCTTCCAATCGTTATATCAATTGCTAATGGTTCAACTCCCCCGAACCCAATCAATATTTCCTACGACCTTACACGTAATATTGATTGGAAGCGTTATGAGTCTATTATAGCAGAATCTATCGAGACTCACGAGGAACTTCCTCCGGAGGAAGAATACGCGTTCTTAGCTGGCTTGATAATCGACGCCGCGACTCAAGCTCAGACGAAACCGATACCCGGGGTAACGATTAGACAGCGCCCTCCCAACAAATGGTGGGACAAAGAGTGCTCTGAGCTGTACGTGCGAAGGTCCGCGGCGTATAAGGACTACCGGGAGTACGGCTTCGAAAGTACGAGGCACTGGGCAGGCAGATGAAGAGCTTAGTAAAGGCGAAAAAACGCGGGTACTGGCGGCGGTTCGTAAACGCGTTGTCGAGGGAAACAGCGATGAGCACTCTTTGGGATACCGCCAGGCGCATGCGGAACCGTGACGTTTCGGATGAGAGTAAGGAGTATTCAGATCGCTGGATACTAGATTTTGCCAAAAAGGTCTGTCCGGACTCTGTACCGGAACAGAAAACCTTCCGCGACGCGTTTATAGTAACTACGGAAGAGCCTCCATTTTCGATGTTGGAATTTTCAATGGCTCTCCTGTCGTGCAACAATAAGGCTCCAGGGTTAGATAGAATAAAATTCAACCTGTTGAAGAATCTACCCGACTCTGCAAAAAGACGCTTGTTGAATTTGTTCAACAAGTTTCTTGAGCTAAATATTGTTCCGCATGACTGGAGGGAGGTAAAAGTCATTGCTATTGGGAAACCCGGGAAACCTGCCTCTGATCACAATTCATATAGGCCGATTGCGATGCTCGCTTGCCTCCGGAAATTAATGGAGAAAATGATCCTCTTACGGTTAGACAAATGGGTCGAAACAAACGGTTTACTTTCAGATACTCAATTTGGCTTTCGCCGGGGCAAAGGGACGAACGATTGCCTAGCGTTGCTTTCTACTGAAATTCAAGTCGCATTTGCTCGGAAAGAGCAAATGGCTTCTGCGTTCTTGGATATTAAGGGGGCTTTTGACTCTGTCTCTGTAGAAGTTTTAAGCGCGAAACTTCATTCGCAGGGACTTTCACCAAATTTGAATAACTTTTTGCTCAATTTGTTGTCAGAAAAGCATATGTATTTCTCACATGGCGATTCGACAACTTCCCGAATTAGTTACATGGGCCTTCCCAGGGCTTATGTTTAAGTCCTCTCTTATATAATTTTTACGTCAATGACATCGATGAATGTCTTGCAAATTCATGCACGCTAAGGCAACTTGCAGACGATAGCGTTGTATCCATTACTGGTAGCGAGGCTAGCGATCTGCAAGGACCATTGCAAGATACCTTAGACAATTTGTCTGAATGGGCTCTTAAGCTGGGTATCGAATTCTCTCCGGAGAAAACTGAGTTGGTCGTTTTTTCTAGGAAGCATAACCCAGCTCAGCTGCAGCTCGTACTAACGGGTAAAACGATCTCTCAGGTTTTAGTTGCAAATATCTCGGGGTCTGGTTCGACTCTAAATGCACCTGGGCTTGTCATATTAGGTATCTGACACGAAAATGCCAACAGAGGATTAATTTTCTTCGTACGATTACCGGAACCTGGTGGCGAGCCCACCCAGGAGACCTTCTGAGGTTATACCAAACAACAATACTGTCAGTTCTTGAGTACGGTTGTTTCTGCTTTCGCTCCGCTGCGAACACGCATATTTTGAAACTAGAAAGAATAAAATATCGTTGTTTGCGTATTGCCTTGGGTTGCATGCAGTCGACCCATACGATGAGTCTTGAAGTGTTAGCGGGTATTCTTCCGTTGAAACATCGTTTTTGGAATCTCTTTTACCGGTTGCTAATTCGATGCACAGTTATGAACCCATTAGTAATTGAAAATTTCGAGAGGTTGGTCGACCTTCAATCTCAATCCAGATTTATGACTTTATATTTTGACTATATGGCTCAAGATATTAATCCTTCTTCATACGATTCCTCCAATGTCGCACTTTTAGCTATTTCTAATAATGCTATATTCTTCGACACCACCATGAAACAAGACATTTCTGGTATCCCGGATCAATTGCGACCCCAAGAGATCCCTAAGATTTTTTCCAATAAGTTTAAACATGTTATTTATGATAAAAGGTTTTACACTGACGGATCTAATCTAGATGAGTCCACTGGCTTCGGTGTTTTCCACGAAAATTTTACCGCCTCCTACAAACTCGATGCTCCTGCTTCCGTGTACGTCGCAGAACTTGCTGCTATTCAGTCCTCTCTTGGAATCATCGAAACCCTACCCATAGACCACTACTTCATCTTCACAGATAGTCTCAGTGCCATTGAGGCTCTGCGATCGATGAAGCCTGTGAAGCACACCCCGTATTTCCTGGGGAAAATACGGCGGTTTTTAAGTGCTTTAACAGATAAAAATTACCGGGTTACCTTAGCGTGGGTCCCTTCTCATTGCTCGATTCCGGGTAATGAAAAGGCTGACTCTTTAGCTAAGGTGGGTGCTATTGATGGCGATATTTATGAAAGACCAATTGCTTATGATGAATTTTATAGCATTTTGCGTCAGAGAACACTCAACAGTTGGCAATCATCATGGAACTCAGATGAACTGGGACGGTGGCTACATTCCATTTTTACTAAGGTATCGACGAAAGCATGGTTCAAGGGGTTGGATGTAGGTCGGGACTTCATTAGCGTGATGTCCAGACTTATGTCCAATCACTATACGTTAAACACGCATCTCTTTCGTATAGGGCTTGTAGACAGTAATCACTGCGTTTGTGGCGATGGCTACCATGACATCGAGCATGTTGTTTGGTCGTGTGCCGAATTCTGTGATGTTAGGTCCGAGCTTATAGATTCCCTCCGGGCCCGAGGAAAACAACCGAACGTACCCGTTAGAGACATTCTGGGAAGCGGTGATCTCCAGTACATGACACAACTGTACTGTTATTTGAAAAAGACTGACATTAAAATTTAATATTCTTTTGTCTATTTGTCAGAATACCCGTACACGACGCTGGAGACACGAACACGAAGAGCCTAAATCTATGTTTAAAAAACAAAAAAGAACACCAGTCGAAACACAAATAGATCGTATATCTTAATTAGTTTTAAGCAAGAGTTGTATTTCCCTCCTCTCACCTTAAATCCCCACTAGCTCGTAGTCGGCCGCGAGAATAAATAAAAGGCCTCCCTCTTTTCCCTGCTAACGTAGAATTAATACGAATTGTACTTGGCTCAGTAAAACAGAAAATGTATCGTGCCGTGTCAAATAAACTAATTTTAAACCTAAGAACTTAACAAGGCAAGAGGTTTTCTTTACATATTTTGCGCAATTTATGCGCCTTTTTTATCACCAATGAAAAAGTTTCATGAAATGAAAAAGAAACCTGCAGCTGCATTCAGTTTGTGGAACTAGTGAATAACTCCAGCATAGCTGATTCTCGCCCTGATTATCGCAATGTTTTTGGATCTTGATTTTAACAAATCATTTGAATGAGTAATCAAGAGAACGAACTGTGACAGTGTGACAGGAACGAGCGAAACAATGAGACGGATCAGGCCAGGGTAATTTAATTTATAAACTATAAAAACGCTACTAATATTTGTGTTTTCAAAACAGTTGAAACAGAAATGGCAAGAGGTTTCAGAACCATTGAAGAAAACGCTGTTCTGCGATCCAGCATATTTACTAAGCTGCATACGACGGTTAAATAGGTGAAATCCTGAACAAGGTTCTACTGGATTTATCAAGATTCTTTGGTCAACTAGCTTCGAAAATACAACATGAATTAGCGCAGACCGTATTGAGTCGATCAGCTGTTGCCAGAACAATATTGTTCTGTGGGATATTCTAAATGAATTTTTTGTGTAAAAACCTGTTTGTGAATCTGATAATTAGTTATTGTAGCATACAGCTGAGCAGAAGAAAATTGATGGATACATTTTCAGATTAAATTCATTTGTATTGAGCTAAAGACATGTGGTTTGTGTTAATAATAAACAAAAAAAAACCTAAGGGCCAAAATCACCAACATATTACAAAGGTAGGCACATCCGTGCAGCTTTTCTGTTACGCTTTAGCCGTCGCTTAACTTTAACATTTTCAGAATTGATTGTTCTTGTTTATTTGAGAAATCCTTGTATAAGGGTGTTAAATATTTTGTCTACAAGCAAGTCAAAGCATTTCTTGCAACCAGAAACAGAAAAGTGATCATACTTAATGTAATTTTTCAGTCGAGTTTTAACACCTGCTTTGTTTTGGTATAGGAGTTTACGAAACTTTTGTTTAAATGTAGCGAAGCACAGCATTCCTATGTTGTACAGTTTGCTATTAGGTATCGTGAGCGAGCATATTGATGTTTGTTTGATTCTGCAGAAATCAAACATCTCGTCGTTCCACATAGACTCTCCACGTTTTTGTGTTAATTTTTCGATGCACTTGCTGTGATGTAACTTTCTTGAAGCAGCACCTAGTGTATAAATTAATCCATTGAGTTCTTTCATTGTTATCTCCAATTGTGTTTAGTGGAGAAAACCTGTAGTTATGAGGTTTGGTTTTAAAATTTTCCGAAGTTATGTCCAGATCAATTTCACACATCAGTGGTTTTAAATCATCTGGTTCACAGTTTGTTCCATTGAAGTGATTTATGTTAGACTAAATTATCGTATACTTGAACGATGCTCCAAACTGTTGAGCATCAGGAGCATCATTTCCACCACAACGACGACGCACTTCTGAAAACATGTTCTCCAGAAAATCTTGGCATAGATAGTTTGTGCATAATGATTCAGCGCCATAATCATTGTGAAGTTCTTGCCACAAAGACACTATAGAATTTATGTTACTTATAAAACCTCTGATATAATTCGGATGCCGTTGATGGGTTGTGAGTTGTTTTGAAGCTGAAACCGCCTGAAATATTTCACAAAATCAACTCGATTTAGTCATAAACAGAAAGAATCTTACTTCCGTAATATCCAAGCAAGTGTTAGTAGTATAACTATTGTTAGCCAGTGTTGTTTTGGCGTACTATAAAAAATCCCAGTGAATGGATTGATCTTCCACTGCTTGTTTCAATGGCTTCAAGATTAATGCAGTTATCAAACAGCTTATCGTAAAACTCAATAAACTCAGCGGTATTGATGCGTTGATGTGAAAGTTCACCGATTTGCATGTAATAACGGAGACCATTGGCGACGGATTGGCTTAAGGTTCTCGTAGCTAGCAAAACATTCATTGCAGAGAAAGGTGGAAGCATTACATGCTTATCATTCAAACGAGAAACTAACCGAGGGTTGCATTTAGAATCAATATTGTACAAGGAAACTATGTCTTCAAAGCAAGCAATTTTGCCTTAGAATATTGCATTATGCTTTTCAAGCATATTTCGTGTGCTCTTGATGAGATGTGGTACGTCCCACATGATGTACACTCTTTGTCTTTCAACGTCAATGTAAGGTGTTTCAGTAGTGGCACCAGCTTTCTTGGCCATTTTGATATTCGTAGAAAATTGGTCCATCACGAGAACCAGAGGAACCAGTTAAATCTCTCTTAAGCTTTGTATTGAAGCTGTTATCATTTTTAGCTGTTCATCGGCTCCCGAAGTGCTATGTGTTAGGAAATATCCTAGACCCTAGAACATAGGAAAAATGAACGGTGAGCATACTTTGAAAATGTAACAGAGTCAATACTCCTTATAGAATCGCAGGTTTGGCGATGTAAATTTGTAGTCATTTTATGCACTACGGTTGTGACGTTAAAAGTAAATAAGGCAATAGAATAAAAATACTAACGAATTCACTTCATTTAACCTGAGACATTTGAGGGGAGAGTCAATTTATATTTTGGCAAGGTGTTGGTAAAATCTATCATAACGTATTTACTTGCTTAAATTTTTTAACAGTCCTCTAACCATGACGACCACAGCTTCTGAAGCGAGCTGCTGTGGATTGTTCTTCTTTAAAATTTTTCGCTCATATCCGGAATCTGGGAAAAAGTGAAAAACATCATTCTTTGCAGAATAACTTAAATATGATTTAATCTTCATTCCGTCAATTGCTATTACAACAATCCTCTCTAGTCTAGACCAGCATTCAACCTCCGATTTCATGCGCTGTAAAATGATCTGATTCAATCCTGGGCGCATTTTCACAGCCTGTGTCCACCGTTTTATTGTGCGTTTCGAAGGCAGACACAACACTATTGATCGTTGTATCATGCGATATACTCGTGGACCGCACAGATAGGTAGATAGTGCAAATTTTTTTGTTGGAATGTAAAGCCAAATTAAACTACTCGGTTTTAATTCCAGGTTAAAAGGTAATCTTTATTGAACATCATCACGTCAGCTCATTATAAGCGACCGTGTTGGTCTAGCGATTGTTACAGTTATTTTGTGTTTCTCCTTCTTAGACTTGTCTTACTACTATTGCTTATAGCACACACACCTATACTCTATAAGCTGCCGAGCACGTGTTGCACAGCTTTAAGCTTCCCACCTAAAGCTTTACATGCAATATTGCATACATGCTGGCTATCAAGATACATTCTCAATCTACATACTAACTGATATAGATAAAGCGCCTGATGAATGGCAAATTGCTTTTATTTACATTTCATAGTGACTGTAGTGAAATGTTATTCTCAACACTTCCCCACAATTTGCACATTCAGCACATTTCCGATGCGTGTTCTTAGGTAACCCCTTTGTTAACGCGTCGGCTGGTTGATCTACACTCGGGATGAATTGCAGCTTGACTCGTCCTTGCTTGATGAGATCCCGTATGAAGAGATATTTGATGTCCATTTGTTTCATCCTCTGGTGTGATCTCGGCTTCTCTGCTATGCTTATGCACGGAATGCTTTCCTCCATTATAATGAATGGTGTTATAACCACATCCAATTCATTAAGAAGTTTTGTTGTCCACATCCCTTCTTTTGTAGCAGCACACAGTGCAATTAATTCTGCTTCGCTCGTTGATAAGCTGATTGTTGGCTGTCGTTTCGTTGACCACGAAATCAGATTCCCAGAAAGTTGATATGCATATCCTGGTACCGACTCCCTGTCAATTCTCTATATGATCGATCAGTAAGTACCCCTTCTGATTTTGACCATTTAGTGCTACCATCTAGAGGTGTCCCCACTGGTTTACACTCAGCCATTCCCTACCTTTCTAGAAGTCTCTCAACATATTTCTTCTGAGAAATCTCGATTATTTGATTTTCAAAATCACGATTGATTTCCATTCCCAGAAAATGCTTCACTTCAGAAAGATCTTTCATTTGGAATAACCTTCCATAGCATCATTGAAACGTTTGTTTCAAGATCTACTTGCTTGCTTTAGTCCATACAAGCTTTTATTTAGACGAACAATCTGACTTTGTCCGTTTTCATTGAGTGGCAATTTCATGAAGATTCCCTCTTCCAATTGTCCATTCAAAAATGTTGTTTCGACATCCTTTTGATGTACAATTAGCTCATGTTCGTTTGCAAGTGCAAGTGCTGAACGAACGCTTTTCTTTTTTCTTTCGAATCCTGGTCGCTGTGAACATCCTTTGGCTACTAACCGTGCCTTGTGCCTTCCATCTTCTTTCAACGAGAAGATCCATTTTGAGTACATTGGTTTTGCTCCTTTTGGTATACAGTTAACCACTGCCCAAGTATTGTTGCCATTCAATGCAACTATAGTTAACCACTGTCCAAGTATTGTTGCCATTCAATGCAACTACAGTTAACCACTGTCGAAGTATTGTTGCTATTCAATGCAACTACAGTTAACCACTGTTCAAGTATTGTTGCCATTCAATGCAACTACAGTTAACCACTGTCCAAGTATTGTTGCTATTCAATGCAACTACAGTTAACCACTGTACAAGTATTGTTGCCATTCAATGCAACTACAGTTAACCACTGTCCAAGTATTGTTGCTATTCAATGCAACTACAGTTAACCACTGTCCAAGTGTTTTTGCTATTCAATGCAACTACAGTTAACCACTGTCCAAGTATTGTTGCTATTCAATGCAACTACAATTAACCACTGTCCAAGTATTGTTGCTATTCAATGCAACTACAGTTAACCACTGTCCAAGTATTGTTGCTATTCAATGCAACTGCTTGCTTCCATTCCTCCCAGTCCAATAGTTCCTTCAAGTCCTGAATGTTTGTCACGGAAGTTCACCACTTTGGATTGTAGCCATTCTCGCTGAGTAGTCCGAAAACCTATGAGGTGGTCTTCTATCCCTCTGGTTTTATCTCAATTCTTGTTGGTATCCATCTTTCTCTCCATCGGCTTGACTATCATTTGCACTCCCGTAATCAGTTTCGCCAATTGATTCCTCCGATGCATCCTGATTCTCACCTAGATCTGGATTTTGTTCAACTATGGTAGCATCTTCTATTTGATCTTCATCGGATGGTGCTCCTTGACTATCATTCTCCTGATCTTCTTCAGAAGTTGATTCCTGACCATCACTCTCATGATCCTGATCTTCACTGAGATCTTCATAGTTATCTCTGAATTGGAATTGTGTATGAAGTTTCAAATCATGTTCCCCAGGTTTGAATTCATTCATTCCATTTCCCCGATAAACAATGACCGATTCGTCGAATACTTTTCTTATAATTTCAATAGAACGCGTTTCGACATTCCACAATCTAAAACCATTGTTTGCGTATCCCGCAAAAATCAATGATTTACTCTTGGGATCCAATTTTTGACGTTTCTCCTTTGGGGTTTGTTTGAATGCTCTGCATCCAAAGATTCTCAAATGTTTCAAATCGGGTCGTCTTTTGAACCACATTTACTATGGAGTTTTATCTGACTCTAACCCTTTTGTTGGAGATCGGTTCAATAGATATGTTGATGCATTTAATGATTTACCCCACATATCTTTAGGTAACCCGCTTTAACAAAGCATTGCTCTTACATTTTCCATTCATGATCCATTCATCCGTTCACTGACTCCGTTTTGCTGAGGAGTAGATGGAACAGTATAAATCATTTGAATTCCGTTTTCCTTATAGTATCTTTGGAATTCGTTGCTCGAGTATTCTCCGCCATTATCGCATCTCAGCATTGAAATACGGGTTTCAAAATATGCTGACGCCATGGCTTCATACTCTTTGAATCTCTCAAACACTTCAGACTTATGCTTCATTAGGTAAACTACGACAAAATGCGTATAGTCATCGACAGCGATAACCGTCGTACGTTTGTTGCTCCATGTTGCCACAGACATCCGAATGTACTAATTCTAATGGCCGTTTTGATCTTGGCAATTTCATACCCTGAAATTAGAAAGCAGCTTGCTTCCCTGACAAAAACACCAACGCATACATCAGCCTGATTTTTTCTCTCCAGAAGATATGTTGATTCCCTCAACCATACCTCTTTTAATGAGCATCTCCAAACCAGTAGTACCTAGATGTCCCGGTCTTTTATGCCATGTCTCGAGACTCATCTGTTTGCAATCGATCCGTTTGCATATTCTTCGGACTCTCCATCCCAAATGCAATCAAGATAGAATAAACCATCAGTGAATTTACCTTCACCGATCGCTTTCTTTTGATATTCAAAGATAACATCTTTTTCAGAAAAAGTGACCCTTTTCCCATGAAAATTTGCCTTTCTAACCGAAAGTACATTTTATTCAAGGTTAGGAATTAATAGAACATTGTACAATTCCAATTCCTTTATTAAGTTCTTCCCGACCATTGTCTTAAGCCGCAACTTTCCCATCTTCGTGGTCCGAAGATTCTCGCCGCTTTTGGCTGTGGAACTCATCAATGGTCCCGGAAGTTCTTCAATGTCATCCAGCAGCGCTGGTTGTTGACCATGTGGTCGTTCGTTCCAGAGTCGACCACAAAACAAATCCGTTTGTTCCGCTTCATTGTCTTCAGTTTCATCATCATAGCGTGGGATTATCTCTCTTCTGTTCCTTCCCGTACGTTTCCTTCTCCTGTGCTTTCAACTTCTTCATGACAAAGCACATGTTGTAAAATTACTCCGTAACGTTACAGCCGAAACAACGTCTGGTCTTCTTCTTCGATACGAGGGCGACGTTCGACGGAGTCTTCTCCTTCGCCTTGTCTTCCCCAGCTTGTGCACCGGTGGTATTTTTACTTTCGTGCAGGTTCTAATCCGTCAGTACAAATAAAATAACTCTCTCTTGACACAACGATAGTAGCATAGGAAAAGGTGCGCTCGAAAGTTCCCCTTTCGTAGCCACCGTTCCTACGTCAAGTTGTCGTTTTGTCCTGGTAAGCGTCAGGCGATGTCCTCGCTGACTATCAGTATACCACTGATCACGACTCTAGCAAGACTTGCTACTACCAGTTAACTACTGGTCTAAGGCGTCCGGTCCAATATCTGCTGCTACAACTACTGCTATTGCTATAACTACTAGATGACCACTGGTTTTCCAAGTCCAATCCAAGTACAGCTGCAGCTACCAGTTAACCACTGATTTACATCTACCAGTTTACCACTGGTGATGCTGTTGCTTTTCCAACCGGTTATGGACGCGCCACTACCATGGACCAAAGTTCACTTCTGTACCGTCGTAGACGTTGGCCCGCTCTACTTGCACAACGGTAGCGGCATAGGGTAAGGCGCGCTCAAAAGTTCCCCTTTCGTAGCGGCTGTCCCTATGTCCAGCCATTGTTTAGCGTTCCTGGTATTTAGTCATGTCCTGGTCCAGTCAAGCGGTGTCCTCTTGCTGACTATAACCTATAGCCGGTTAACCACTGGTTTGTCGAGTCCTATCCCAAGTCTGCTATTCATACCAGTTGACCACTGGTTTACTAAATCCGGTCCGAATCCGATCCTAAGTCCGCTGTTCCTACCAGTTGACCACTGGTTTGTCGAGTCCAATCCTAGGACTTCTATTCCTACCAGTTGACCACTGGTTTTCCAAGTCCAATCCGAAGACTGTTGCAGCTATCAGTTAACCACTGATTTGCACCTACCAGTTCACCACTGGGGATGCGTCTGCTACCAGTTAACTACTGGGCCCATAACCAGATGTTGGAATGTAAAGCCAAATTAAACTACTCGGTTTTAATTCCAGGTTAAAAGGTAATCTTTATTGAACATCATCTCGTCAGGTCATTATAAGCGACCGTGTTGGTCTAGCGATTGTTACAGTAATTTTGTGTTTCTCCTTCTTAGACTTGTCTACCTACTATTGCTTATAGCACACACACCTATACTCTATAAGCTGCCGAGCACGTGTTGCACAGCTTTAAGCTTCCCACCTTTACATGCAATATTGCATACATGCTGGCTATCAAGATACATTCTCAATCTACATACTAACTGATATAGATAAAGCGCCTGATGAATGGCAAAGTGCTTTTATTTACATTTCATAGTGACTGTAGTGAAATGTTATTCTCAACATTTTTTGCGTGCTGATTATATCTTCTCCTCTTAGGAGTAAAGCCTAGGTTACCCAAGCTGTTATACAGTACTGGATTCTGTTTCAACTTGTTCAATAACTTGTTGTTTGACGAAGGGCTTTAATACAACGTTTGTACACACGAATAGTTTCTTTGCTATTACGTACAGAGTGCTCCTGACTAGCACTGGTGCGTTTTCTTATTCGTGAATCTAGTTTAAGTTGACTCACTTCTATTTCCAATAGTTTTCGCATCTATTTTTCCTGTTCGTATTGATATCTAAAGTTCAAGCTTGTAATATTTTCCTCGTCGTTTCCAGAGGACGGACTCACTTCACAGATCTGATCGAAATTGTCCAGGTTACTAATTGCCTCTACATCAATTTCCTTCAATGTTGTTGGTGTTATTTCAAAAATAACGACTGGGTTTGTTTCGATTGGTATCGGGAGCTCTTCAATTGCATATATAAAAAAAAATCGTCGTGCAGGGCACTGTTGCCTTCTACGATCGGCTCGCATGAATCCACCTCATGGCATGAACTCTGATCCTCTAAAATATTCTCTACTAAATAGCTTTCATACACGACAGATTCATCGTCGCCTCTCAGTATCGTTGATTCGTCAAGATACTCGTATTCGAAGAAATCTTCTCGTTGATCTAAGGTAACTTGGTGACCGTCGGACTTGTATCGTTGAATCGCGTTTGTTAGTATTGATCCGGTTTTTAGTCTAGAATGTGTAAATGTAAGCAAATTTTTTATATCGCAGAATGAATGATGACGTACCCTTTGTCTTTTCGGGAAGGATCACGCAGTGACTCTGGTCCGAAATGGTCTGAACACATTTGATTCTGATTCAATGCTGTGGGTCCACAGCTGTAAAATAATTGCTCTAAATAAACAGACTCACAAAATTTCACCCATTCATAGCAGCTGTACAAAATACATAGGATTGAAAAAACTTTGTTCTTTGGGAATGTTAGCAATTTACTCACATATTTTCGCAGGTTGGAAACTTATAGAATGATTTTACACAGTTTTTGTTATCATTACTGGCACAGGAAATCACTTCACATTTTCTGCCCATTGCAGTATACAAATGCAAAAATATCAATCGATTAAGCTTGACAATCGGCTGATAACGAGTGATGAAAACTGTCAGTCAGCTGTCACAAAGAGAATAGTCAGTTTAAACTTTTGACATAAGCGATCGCTTGCGTTTGAAATGGCCGTTTTTCCTCGGTCAAAACTAAATCGTTTGAGTCACGTCGGTTCGTCGGTGCTATAACTATTTCCACTATTTCCATACCGCAAGCAGCGATTCTTTGAGTTCGCCACCGTTGTTACGGTTGGAATCGCTTCCAAAAGCGACCAGCGGAATCCATTGCGAAAACACTGATTGCCTCTTATGTGCCAGTTCCCGTAGTTAAATTGTTAGATACTGCTGTTGCTGTTGAAGGTTGCCGTTGCAGTGGTTCCGACAAAGGAAATTGCACTAGCCAGAGATGTCCCATTACTTTGTTGGCTGAAATCACAACATCTACATTTTACTAACTTGAGGGTTTTAGATAACCGTAAAATACTCACAATGTTTTCGAATTTCTTCATCCTTGCGGCTGCATTTCCTGTCACGGGTGGGATCGAGGTTTATCACACAGCTTTTTCAAGGTATTTGTTTTTTTACCTTTGAGATTATTTACATCGAAAACAGCTGCCAGAAAATCGATGTCAACATTATTCAATGAGATATACATGAAGGTGCGGAAAAAAGCTAGTCAACATAAGACAAAAACAACGTCATGGTTTAAAGACAACGTGAATCTAACAACACGGTTCGTGTTTCGAGTGTGAGATCTCGCCTAATTAAGCTTAGTTTATTATTGTCTTCATTAACACTATAATGGTATACTTGTAGCATAAGCAGGGTGGCTACTCAATATCAATTTTCGATTTCCCCGTTTTTTTCCCGGTTTTACTGATGATATTTAATAAAATTTCCCGGTGTTTTGTTTTTAAAACATATGAGAAAAAAATCAATTTTCACATGCTTATTTATGCCTTGAAAAAAAAGTGTTACAAAACTATGAAAAACATTTCTCATTCATCGTTTTCAGCTATTCGTCGACGTTAGCAAGTACCTTCATAGTGATCTGCTGCACAATTTTCGCCCTCTTTATCTCCAAATCGTTGACAATCGCCTTCTCGCGCTTTCTTGCTTCCTTCTGCTTCTTTCTCTGTCGAGCTACTCTCGAGCTTGCAGTGCTTCTGTATCAGGATGTCAATGAAATGCATGGAATGAATTTAAAAGTTGGGGCATTGCAGGGTGGCGACTCAATTTCCAAAAATAAATTCCCTGATATTCCCTGATTTTCCCTGATGTTTCAAATTTTTTTCCATGACTGTTCAAATTTATTTAAACTGATTTATTAATGTTGTGACTATCATAGGTTTTTCCACCTAAATCTTAAAGGTCAAAACTAAAAAGGATCAGACTTAAACTGGTTTCTGCTGAAATTCCCACCAGTAATTGAAACAGTTTAGCTTCGCTTTTGCTAATTTGAATCTTGAACAAAAATATTTTTTTGTTGGGAAGTTTGATAAGAGTTGTCCAGTTTGATAAGATTGAAAATAAAAATTACACTGGTCTACAAAAGTGAAAAAAAGTTTTCCTTTAGTTCAAATAAGTACCCTAGAAAAATCATAGCTTCTTAACTTGTTCATTTTGAGGTTCCTGGTAGATGCAGAAGTGCGTCCAAAGACCGCAGAGTAATTGTTCGCCGTGTTCGTCGTTTTCCGTTTACTTACGGGAAAATTTTATTGAAGTCTCTGAAGACTTGAGGCATTTCCGAAACGTCTAGGGGCACAAAAATTCACAGGAACAGTGTTATCAATTAACTATTTTGAGACACACCTGCTTTGACAAGAAAATCAATCAGATCTGGAGTTCTGGTTGGATCAGTTAATTAATTGTTTCAAATTCTTGACTGTAAAAAGTAGAAAATTAGAAATTACCAATTTCGCAATCAAACCTTTCTGCTAAACACTATCGAATGCTATTTCTATGTATAGAAGAGCAGCTCCACTTGAATAACCTTCAGATTTATTAGTTCGTATCATCATAAAATGATTGCTTGACAACTTTAAACCTCAACTGGTTTCTTATCCGGTTTGAGTATTTTTAGCATTATTCAATAATTTGGCGAAATATTCATTTTGAAACAATTCCTGAGAATTTCTTAAGAACTATATTCAAAATGTTTAAAATCCCAAAGTGACGAGGTGCTTTTATACTTTTGAAATTTTAATGATAGATTTAATCACATTTAAGTTAGTTTCAATTAATTCTGCAGGTAAAAATTCCGGGGTAGAAATTTGATAACATTAATTCACTACTCACTCACTATATTTCGAGATATGAACACACTCAAACTACTGAACAAGTCTTTGAGTTTTCTGTAAATTGGTTGCAAGGAGGTAATCACCATTTTTAATTGCTGGAATATGACAATGGCGATAGTAAAACTTGCTCAGGCGATGTTAGAAGGTGCGTTAACAGCTTGGAAGCAATTGCAAGAAACCGAAGAAAAAATCTCGTCTAACCACTGGTTTTCATAAAAAAGCGTAGTAATTAGCTTGAATTTCGCGCACTACTTGATGACTTGTTGGTATCTGTTTGGATACTTTCCAAAAAATTTAATCACTATTTCTTGACATCTTGGTCACTAACGTCACTACAGTTGCATTGTCTAACCGTTATGAGCCCTGTACAAGGTATCATCAGTGCTACAATGCTCTAATCCATTCCCGCGGGAATTTAACTAAAATTTAAACTTTAATTGCAGTTTAACAAATATACTTGAAATTTTCAACGATAGAACTATTTAAAACGGTTGGAGAACAAATCGACCTTTAATTTAAATAGAGTTTATTCAAATTGTGCATGTTGTTGAGTAAGAAAAGTTTGAAGGTAATTAATCGAGGAAAACCCTGTCACTCCGCGGTGATGGGGTTCAATAAAGCCTTTGCTAAAATAGATGCGTTCTTCTAGAAAATTACTTTCCAGGAAAATTCTTTTACCTGCAACAAATTATTATTGAGTGTTGTTGTAGGGTTGCTGGTGACCGTCCACATCAAATGCATTGAAATAAATCCAATTCAGAACTAACTCCGTAAAAAACCCAAGCCTTTTAAATTTCCCGGTTTTTCCCGGTAGTCGCCACCCTGTCTTTTCGAAAAATGTCCTTAGACAAATTTTCAAGCGGGCTTTGGGAAGAAAAGCCTCAGAGTGACTAATGAAAAAATGCACACAACACTGTCAAGATGCATTTTGCAAAATGCATGAAACGTTGAGATCTGTTCTTTCAAAATTGTTTTGTTTCTTTTTTCGAAAAACTTCGATCCTGGGACTTACAAAATTTTCGAGCTGGGGCCAATGGAATGTATAAGAAATTTTATCATGGTCCGTAAAATAAATTCAACTGGCACTCTGAATAAATAATTTGAAAAAAATATTATTAGCTACTGTTTGTTTTTGATATCCGAGAAATCTTCAACAAATAGCTCCTAAGGTGACGTCTTTCCACAACAAAATCCAGTAGTCAAAAGGTCGAACACAGAATAAAAAAAAAATTTTTTCTGCGAAACACTTAACGTGGAGAATGTTGAAAATAACAGTCTTGATTATTTATATTATTAACGAAATTTCAGCAGAT
This sequence comes from Wyeomyia smithii, assembly GCF_029784165.1. Lineage (NCBI taxonomy): Eukaryota > Metazoa > Arthropoda > Insecta > Diptera > Culicidae > Wyeomyia > Wyeomyia smithii. The sequence continues at coordinate 132,531,114 of NC_073695.1, forward strand.
ATTGACCTAGTTTCCGAAACATGACAGACGAACACAGTTTGTTAAAAATATTTATATTCTCTTTAAAGTATGTCACTTGCAAATGCAATTAAAATGATCCGCAATATAAATGTGCTGCTTGTGATTAAAATCATATCAAAAATCGAGAAGCTCCGTTCCGGTCCGGTTTGAAATAAAATCGAGACTCGAAGTTTCTGGTCCTATCTGACTTTTGTCCGGATTCTACCCGAGGCGATGTCGAACACTATTCACAAGAAGTTTCAATACGCCTCCCGCGACGCTGATTACTTTTTGACTTTTTTAAAAATCTGACAATATATGTTACGGAGCGTAAATTCATCCACCTGACCAAGTCTGAATCTATTTGACGCAGATCTTGCTGCGAAGCCGCTGTCGACTTTGGCTGAAACCAACAACCAGCTTTCCCCTAACCGGCAGAATCATGCCAGTTAGGTCATCGTTCAAATAAACAAGTTTTCATGTTGACATTTTCTCAGAAACTGTTGAACAAATAAAACGGCGAACATGAAGGAAAATAATTTTCCCGGCGTGAAGCCTAATTTCCCGGTTTTCCCTTTTTTTTATTTTTTCCCGGTAGAGTGGCCACCCTGCATAAGCAATTTCTCCCGCTATCTCCCCACCTTAGTTGCCTCATTGAATGAAATTCACCACTAATCTCAAAGGAAAAAGTGTAAAACGCAAAAAAGTGTGTTCGGCAGGTTGGGGTAAAATGTGCATTTTTCGGTTTTTTTATTTTTTCCAATAGTTACAACCCCCAAAGAAAAAAATTTAAATGAGGATCGGTTTTAAAAATTAAAAGACATCGTTTGAGCGAAAAAAAAATTTTTGACGGAAACCTTTATTAACATGCGGAAGTGTTTTTGACGTGGGATTACGTCTTTGTTTACTATACTGGGATGCATTCGTTAATAACAGCATAGAGAGCACATGATGAATAACAATAATCAATATGTTGTTCGATAGATGAAATGTAAAACAATTTTGTAATATGGTAGTTATCACTCTAACTTCATTGCTAAGCGGTAAAATCGATAAAAAGTTTCAATGACAAATGACGCGAACAATGAACCAATTACATGCAAGCATTCCTAGCACAGACGACGTGAATGGACACCATCTGTTCCCTGTGATATTCTCTGTATCAATATCGAAATAAAAATTGACATAGTCGCCCCGTCCCAAGAGGTCAACTTATTTTTGCTTCCACGAGCTTAGACTAATATGATGTTTCGAAGGTAAAAGTTTTCCGAAGAGTTTGAAACAATCCCCATTCTTGAACAATTTCTAAACCTGCCTGCAGAACCTAATAAAAACTGATGTCTTGAAAGAAAATATACCGGTAAAAGCAACAGTACCAGTGGAGTAAAGAGCCGCAGGTCTCTCGTCGTCTATGATTGCAGCGGTACTCTTCTATTCGTACATTTCAGCGATAGACTTCTATTCGTATTGCAGCGATACTAACGGTACACACGAATAGAAATGTACAAACAAGTGTGTACCACTGCAATACGAATAGGTACACTTTTGCTTGCACATTTTTATTCGTGTGTAATCGAGGAAAAACTGCAATGCTACTGCTGATGGTAATTGAAAGTTTATCTCACAAATGTGATTACCATAAATTACTCAACAAGTATTGTAAATTTTTGCAACGGATATTTATTTAATTTTATTTTCGATATTCACTTAATAATTGTGACCGGATACTAAATAATCGTGACCGGATAGTATCGAGAGAGTGAATTCCCAAATATACACATTCATAGAAGAGTAAGAGCCTGCGAATGCTTGTGAATTTTTGGTTTATTTACTGAGATTCATTCAGAACCTCTTTTTACATTTCAAAATTGTTAGATGATATATTATTATTCTGAGCCTTACCATAATAAACGTATATTAGCTGTCTTCATAATACAGCGAATGTAGTTGTAGGAACTTGTTAATAATTTTTTTTAACATATCTTCCTATGTTTGCCAATTAATTAACCTTTGTAAAGGCGCCCATATTATTTTGAAAGTAAGTTACATATTAAAGATTTGATTTAATTTATGACCCCGGTACTAGAGCTCAGCGCATCGTTTACCAAAATGAAACCTGCTGCAAAACTTACCCTCTTCTCCAACATCTCAGTGATTTCTCGTGGAAGTGCAGAGATGTTCTCGGCTTCCAATAAAGCGAGTATCACGTCAACATATTCCTACACACATTCCTTTTTTGACCTGCATTCAGATGCGGCCGGCGCTAGTATTGCCTAATATAAAGATTAGGGTCACCAATTTTTATACATTGAGGATGAATGTTAATCCCAAGTTAATCCCCATTGGTTCTCTGTGTGATTACAGCTGATCTGGCGCGGAGTAGCAACCGCGGGCGGTCAATCATGCTCATGCTCATGCTCATGCTCTAATGATTTAAAAAAAATTAAGACAGTCATTCGAAATCAAAAAACTATTGGTAGTTAACATTCTACACGGGTAAAAATCAATTCCTGTTTTCATGACCTTTTAGGTCATGAAATCATAAATTTTGTTTTCCGACCGACCTATGCCACCGTCCGACCATAACATATGACTCATAAAATCATGATTTGATCTCCGAGCACCATGAGCTTTGAAGTGCGTTTTCATGAATATGACTCATGGCCGCTGAAAGCGTTACATATTGCTGTCGCATGGACTCATGGAATCATGAGTTATGACTCTTGATACCGTAATTGGGACTCTGAATACCATAAGTTTTTATGAATGCGAGTCATGACTGCTAGAAGTGTAGCACATAGCTGTCAAACTGCGTGCCGGTGTGTTTGATGATTACAAGTTCAGTAAGTAACTTAAACCTCTAAATTTCGCTTCACACGAACTGTAAACTGCCGGCTGGTGAAATACCAGTGAGTTTCACAACCGGGTGTGCGCGATAAATTTCGCTATCCTGGCACATCACTGAAGTTGAGCATAATGAAGGCTTGTTATTTTGACGTAGAGCTACGTCTCTGAGAAAGATCGGCTACATAGGGGTGAAATTAAAAATATAACAACGGAAAAGCATATGGTTTGTCACGCTTGGGCCCACAGTAGTGTAAAACGACCAGATGAAAACTCGGTTGTGGAAAGTCAAAAAAAAAAAATTTCATCGTTTTTTCTTGATTAGAATAATACAAGCACGCATCATGAAAATCACGTTACAGAAAAATAGGGATCTAAGTCCGATTCATAACAGGTTAAAGTTTGCCTTCCCTAACACGGTCGTCAGGATATTATACCTAGTTAACCGGATTTCCCTCGTCCAGACGGGACCCGAAATACTTATACTAATACTAATACTAATGAACCTGCATGGAGCTAAATGGTTTTCAACTATCCATCTCAGATGCTGCTTTTTCCATGTTGTTCTCGATGAGAGTTGTCGACATCTTACAATTTTTTTTTTTGGTGATGCGATGTATAGATGCTACCGGCTGTCATTTGGACTTTGCAATGCCCCTGATATTTTCATGCAATCATCCATTTTTTCTGGATGTAAAGGTGTAGTAAACTACCTGGATGACGTACTCGTTGTGAGGAAAACTAAAAAAGAACACGATGAACACGCTTGCGGAACCATAATGTGGAAATTAACGTTGAAAATCGTTCCCTGAATCGATCGGAAGTAATATTTCTGGGTTTCAAGCTATCTTTTTTTTTTCTCGCTTATTTTCCGTCGGTCTAGTTCCGCCACTGTTGTGGCCAATCACCGACGCCCAGGGAGGCGACTCCACACCCAGGACCCTAACTCACGACCCGTTTATCAACGGACCGGCGCCAACGGCTTTACTTCCTCATGCGATGGAAGGCGTGATCCCAAAGATTTTTCGCCTCAGAAAATCTTCCGGTGTCGGCTAGGATTGAATCTAGACCAGTTGGGTTGGTTGTGAGTGGATCACGCCACCTCACAACCATCGACACCTATGTCGGCGGTGGGATTCGAACCCAGGCGTCGAGCGTGGTTGGCGGAGACGTTACCAACAACACTAGGCCCCCGCTCTTTCAAGCTATCTGATAACGGATGGAGTATACTACCTATAATCGCATACCAGTTCCATCTGCATTTTTGTCGTTTTTATAGAGAAGTTATGGTAAATCTCTATCTCATTATCTTATGTCGAAAATATGGGAATAAACCACGCTCAACAATTGAAATAACTAAATCAAGAAAAATAGCTTTACGCGTTGTTTTCTCAACATGATGAAAATTAAGATTGGACTGATATGCGATTATAGGTAGTATAGAAGATATCAAATTTGAAGCAATAGGACACTTCAGAACCAACCAGAAACACAGAATGAAGTGAAAGGTTTCTTGGGTTTAATCAACTTTATTGAAAAATTCATACCACAAAGAGCAGATAAAACACGATATCTCAGAGAAATTGCTAGAGCCGATCATTTCTATTGGACAAGCGACCATGACGAGGAATTCGATCATCTTACGCGACACAATCCAAACACTAGGTTACTATAATCGAGATGATGTAACCGAGCTTTCCGAAGATGCTTCTCCTCTCAGCCTAGGAGCTGTACTCGTACAGTTTGACTCGAGTGCAAAACCAAGGGTGATTGCTAGTGCCTCAAAGGCATTAACAACCCACACATACAAAAAGAGGCATTAGCAGCAAATAGTCGTTTTTGTCCCATGAGCCGGTGCCCAATCTTGCTGAAAAATTCAGTCTTTCTTGCCGAAATGCTGTGGTGCCCAGGGAGCTACTGAGTCAGTCAGTAGCTTCTGATACACTGTTTGGTTCACTTTTACCGCTTTGTCGATAAAGATCAAAGGGGTTTTACCGGTGTGAGCTATTCCTGCCCAAACCATGACAGAAGCGGGATGATGACTCCTTGAAATACTTCTTCGATTTTTGAAAGTAGCAGGCAGCAACTGCCGATCATCCTGGTGATTGTGATGCTGCTCGATAGTAAAAAAATTTTCATCGGTAAACAGAACCTGATCGATGGCGGCCCTCGGACAATTGGTTCTGAAGAACCTTAGCTTTTCGGAACCGGTTTGCTTTCATGGTGTCATTTAAATAGTAGTTTTTGCATAGTTTATATGACTGACGCTTCAAATCATCATGGACGATGACAGCAACGGATATTTTCGAAATTTTTAATTATTTCGCCAACTTTCGGATGGATATTGTATATTTTCGCTTGATTCGTCGCCGAATTGTCTCGCGTATTTGTGGAGTCCGAACGGTGCGTTTTTTTCCTCTCCCGGTTTATTGTATCACTCACAGTAGATTTTGCCATATTCAGGGTATTCGCCATCACTGACACATTTTTTGCCTGACGAAACAGTTCAACAACAGCTCCGCGCAACGCATTCGGCTTCATTTTGCAGGAATTTGAAATCACAACTGTATCAAACTTATTGCGTATAAAGTCAATAGATCAAGATATTAAACCATACAGGTATGGTAAGTTTAATCCGTTTGGTTGTTTAGAGGCATGCTGTCAAAGTACACAGCCTTCTGCTAGGTGTATTTAGGTTAACTCGACAAGAAATACATTGCACATTCTTGCCCAGGTAAAATAACAAACATTAAAAAGTATGTCAGTTAGTATGATCACGCGGCGCACTCAGCGGCGCATGAGTGTCCTAAGTGAGTTCGGAGATCGAGAGCATTATTTATTTGCCACTCTTAGCTCTCCTGGTCGCTAGAGCTTTCGCTCATATAGAATGAAATGGCCATAGAATGGCTTAAGTATAAGCGGGATAGAAGATAGAAGTTAGGCTAGCGGTAAGTTGATGGTACTTAATAAAATTAATCTCCTTTTAGAGGTAATTCCGCACGGTCGTGTGACCGTGCGTACGGGAAATCTTGTACGTGTTTTCGTCCGACGTATATCACAAGATCCCGGTAGGGGGCCCGTAGCGCCCTCTACATTCGTGGTGACAGCGGTTCAGGAAAAGAACCCTGCAAGGACATTCGTGGTGACAGCGGACTCACGTCATTGAGGTCTAGTTTAAGTTAATTATTAAAATCGCGCGGTTTCGCGAGTGCGAGTGTTCGTGAAAAAAAAGGAACTTAAATCAGAGTTACCAAGTGCTCCAAGTCTCTGGTGTGGAAAAACCAGTAGTTTAGGAAACGTGTTCGAACCCGTATGTGATGCCTAAACAGAGTTAAAATTCCAGAAGAGTTTCGCACACAATATAAATCGCTGGTGCTAGCGAAGCAGATCTTGGGTTCAGGAAGGCTCACAAGGTGTTTGTTTACAGTACAGTAAGGAAGCGCTTCTGCAGGGGAGTGGAATATATGAGCGCAAGTGTTCAAATAAGGGAATTTACAATAGAATGTTCTGAAGAGCTCGAGCGCAGTTAAAAAAAAATCAACAAATAAAACACAAGTGAAAAAGAGGTTAGACAAGGGTCCATTTTCTCAGTTGGAGTTAAGGAAAAAAAGAGCGTCCATTCTCTGTCCGGGTTCAAAGTGAATTTAACCCTTAAATGCGCAATGTTATTTTAAAACAAAACTAATAAAAACGTTTTAAAGTATTCGTATTTTAGTATTTTTTAGAAATATAATTCATTAGAACTGCTCTCTAGACTTTAACAAAGAAATCTTAACAGCCGGAAGTACTGTATTTGAATGTGTTCGCGCTAAAAGTCCCGCCTCAGATGTGCACGACTGTAAGTCGCCAACCACACCACCACACAGGCTGAGGCCCAAGCGACGCCGACTTACGCGAGCTTATTTGCGGCTTTGTTTGCCGCTCGACAATGCTGCCCAATGCCCGGCAGCCTATAAAAGCGACCTTCGCAGCAGCGCCAGTGTTCAATCAGTTACTTCAATATAGTCGTTTATCGTTAGTCGTTAGTCGGCCGCTGTGCCAGTCGGCCTTTGGCCATAGCGCTAGCCGGCTCGCTGCCGGTAGCCATCGTGTCCGTGTAAAACAAATTAATAAGTTAAATATATTTCGTAGTAATTGTTAGTACGCGTGTCTTCAGTTTTCATCGCCCGAAAACCTTACCGCTTCCCATCTGCTGCCGTTCAAACTGGGCCTTAATTGCCCCAACGACATTAGGAAAACGCGCGAGTTTACCGCCGATTAAAATATACACGTAGGGTCGGTTTGCGCCAACATAAAATTGGTGCCGTGACCAGGATTTAGCAAACTGGTAGTACTCCGAGAAACCCGCCTGTTTTTCCGTCGTTTGTCATCAGAAAGAGTATCGATTTCGAACAGTGCCAAAACACAATGGCTGAGTGCTGCTTGCGGCGATGCGCGCCGCACTCGATAAGGTATTTTTCATTCTGGATCCTGCGCCGTTCGATGCCGGCCGCGTATTATAAGTGTGGAAGTTTTCTAGCGGAACGTCAACTGTGTCGAGCACGTTGCTCCCGTCCGTACTAATCGCTGAACATTTCTCATCACTAGTTGCTCGTGTGTAAAAGTAGAATTTCGTTTCAATGTCCAAAGTGCGCGTTGTGTACCGAAATTCGGACAATTATTCAACTGGACAAAGCGTAGTAGTGATCGAACAATCGAGTATTGTGTGGAAGAAATCAGTGCGCACGAAGAACATTCCATGATAAAAGTGAACTGTGATAATAGAGACAATGACATCATTGTGTTTTTTCGTTTTACTGCCTTCTGTGCACGAGAGTTGTAAGCATCTTTGTTTCGATGCTTGATGGACACAGCGTCCATATACCGTCACCGCCGCGCATTCCACGCTAATTTGATTTGATGTTTCGAAGCCATCGCTGCAAACGTGTTTTAGCAGTCTTGATTCGCGGCTTCAAGGATTCAGCCATCTGGATTCATCATCGGCAATCGGAACCATTGGGATCCAACCTATCCGGATCAACATTCATCGCGCCACAAATCAGAAGTGGCAAGCAGGTTCCAGCCAGCCAGGCACTAGGAGCAGCGCAGATTATGGTCAACCAGGTGATCGAATCTGCTGCCCCACCACTTCCCCAAGCTAAGTATTCGCTAAAATAAAATCAAAGTGCAACTCGTTTACGCTTAGCGAATTTTCATTACACCGGTCGGAGCGTACCATCCGCCGGAGCGCAGCTGCAGGAGCGTACCATCTCGTAACGTTTTGGGCCGCTGCGTCCACCGAAGCAGCTGCTGGAGCGAACCATACAGTGACATTTTTGACCGTTGCAACATCGAAGTAAAGGACTGCTGGAGCGTACCATCCAGTGGTATTTTCGACCATCCGTCTACCGAAGAACGCAGCTGCTGGAGCAAAACATCCAGTGGCATTCTCGACCGTTGCGTCATCGTAGTTTAGGGCTGCTAGAGCACAACATCCAGTGGCAATTTCGACTGCTGTCTCCACCTAGGTATCGGGCTGCTGGAGTGCATCATTCAGCGGCATTCTGGGCCGCCACGTCCACACAGCAGCGATTGGGAGCCATGCCTCCACCCCAGACCCCTGCGTCTAGTTCATCGGAGCAACGCCGCACACCGCCGCTTGCTACTCATCAGTGCAGTCCGCACATTCATCGCCAACTACCCGTTGCCAAGGTAGATCCGCTGATTGGATTTTGCTGCCTGCTTTCGCCAGCGCAGCTTTCTGGTTGGATTGGATTGCCTACCATCGCAAGCGCAGCTTGGTTTCTGCTGCCTGGCATCGTCAGCGCAGCTTACATGTTCATCGCTGCCTACTCGTTACCAGAGTAGGCCAGGAGATTGGATTTTGTCACCCATTTCGCCTGCGCCGCACAGGTGTGCCGGTGCTCGCTCTCGTCACCGCGGTTTTGGATTTCCCGATGCATACCTGCTACCGCCAGCGCAGCTTGGATTCGTTGCTGCTCATCATCAACGCCGCTCAGAAGTTTGGTCGGAATCACGCCTGCAACCGCTTCCCAGCGATCCCAGCTGCCTTGCGGAGCCATGCCTACTCCATCCGGACCCCTGCTCCCTCGTTCGAACTGAATGTTGAAACCCATGGGGTTTCAAGGGGGGGAGTGTGTTCGCGCCAAAAGTCCCACCTCAGATGGGCACGACTGTAAGACGCCAACCATACCACCACACAGGCTGAGGCCCAAGCGACGCCGACTTGCGCGCGCTTATTTGCCGCTCGACAATGCTGCCCACTGCCCGGCAGCCTATAAAAGCGATCTTCGCAGCAGCGCCAGTGTTCAATCAGTTACTTCAATAAAGTCGTTTATCGTTAGTCGGCCGCTGTGCCAGTCGGCCTTTGGCCATAGCGCTAGCCGGCTCGCTGCCGGTAGCCATCGTGTCCGTGTAAAACAAATTAATAAGTTAAATATATTTCGTAGTAATTGTTAGTACGCGTGTCTTCAGTTTTCATCGCCCGAAAACCTTACCGCTTCCCATCTGCTGCCGTTCAAGCTGGGCCTTAATTGCCCCAACGACATTAGGAAAACGCGCGAGTTTACCGCCGATTAAAATATAACACAACGTAGGGTCGGTTTGCGCCAACATAATGTTTTGTTATTATTTTTGCTGTCAAAATCTCGGAAACAAAAAAAAACATGGCGAGATTCCCGGCTGGTGTTGACTGTCTTTGAAAATAAATTTTTAAAATGAGGTTAGCGGTTAGGGAAAATGTCTGAATTATTAGAAATTAAACTCACAAAAGGTCAATTTTAAAGTTACTGTTAACAAAAATAATTGTTTAGACTTTATTCTGCGATAAAGTCACAATGTTGTTTAAAAAGAACATTGTAATATTTGCATATTAAAAAGTAAATCTTTCAATTTTTTTATGCATATTGGTTAGTTTTAGAGCAGTAAACCAGTTAAGCAAAGGTTTTATGTTTTTAGATGATTTTTTAACGTCGTGCGCATTTAAGGGTCGAAAGGTCGCATCGGAAGAGCAGTGGCAGCAAGCTAGTTGAATCTATGCAGTTGTAAACCATCGTGGTGTCACGGGACAATTTCGAAAAAGGATCACGGAGCCGCGACATACTGATCCGCGTCGTTTACAACCTCTGAGTTAGTGTGGTCTTGATTGACAAGCCGATCGAGCGTACGCATGTTGTAGCGGAGAAAGTAACCTGGAGAAACGTAAACTCCGTATGAAACCTTCGAATAAAACTTGGGCACAAAGTGTAAGTTGTATTTTTGGAAATTTGTATGAAAAAAGGAAGCGAAGGAGCGAGAAGCGAAAAAATTAAGCGCAACTATAAAAAACCCAAGGGAGAGTCGTACGCGACCTACAGTGATGGTACAGTTGTCCAAGTCAGTGAAGTATAAAAAGTGCAAATGTTATACAAGCCTAAAAAGGGGGCTAAATAAGCACGGGGGAAATTCCTGACGAAAAAAAAATCAGTGCAGAAAAGTGTATCTAAGCTGTAAAAAAAGCGTGTAGATTGTCGTATCTGGTTTGGCGGATCAAGAATCATTTGAGGTGGCTCGCAGTTAACCAAGCGGCTAGAAACGGAGAAGTGTAATCAGTAATACGAAATGTGCGTGTTCAAAATACAACAAAGAACCATAAAAAAAAGCGTGAACTAACAATTCTTCATTTCTGTGTTTTGTAGTATATCTTCGTTCAAGTCGGGCTTTCAGGATGAGTACGCTGCTAGGGTAAGTGAATTTTGTTTTCTGAATAACATGCGGATGATATAACGTGAAAGTTTTTGTTTTTGTGGTGAGTGCATCCAACACACCAATTTACGGAAAAATCTAGAATTGTTGGAAGTGTAAGTTTTTCGGTGAATGATCCATCACAATAGCTTACGAAATTTCAAATTATGTACAAAAGAAAAATGCCCGTTGTTGAGATTTGCCGGGCTGTTTAGCAAGGAAAAAAATTCTGTCAATCATTACGAGAACGCATTAGAATAGATGCGTACGGGAGCTTGTGTTTCACGCTTCAGTCAATTTTAATGTTTTTAGGAGGCAGTGATCGGATGCACAGTAATAAACCAAGGAGTTTTCTTCTTCTTCTTCTTGTTTTACACTTCCGCTGACGATACAAAAAAAAACCTAAATTAATCCACCCATCGGTCGGACCCAGCCTTTCTCATTCAAACTTATTATTTGTATAAATAGATTTACATGAACGCTTCAATCCAATAAATGTGTATTCACTTTTTGGGTTCTAAAATAATGATGTTGTAATAAAAGTATAAAATATGAAATTTGACGTAATGTAAATGCTCAATAAATAGCGAAATAAAAGTAATGAGCGATACCGGGAACATTCAAATGGTACGATAGCACATTTAAATTATATTGTGGCCACATATACTGATCAAAGCAGGTATAGTTTTAAATAGCCTTTGAATTTCTTTTCTTTCCATAACTTTTGAACCACATATCAAACTGTTATGAAGTTTGTTATTTGTAAGTTTGAGAGATGACTCGTTCGTATGACACTAGTAATGTTCAAATAAGTCTTGTAATCTTTGAGATAATAGAATTTCGTTGTTTTATTAACAATTTAATACATAACGGTTGCTTAGTTCGATTATAATCAAATGGAATGGGAACGTATAGGGTAGCCAAACTTTGAAACCACGTGTTAAATCATAATTCATCAGTTAACCTTTAACTAGCCTGTTCATCTGATAATACAATTGATCAAATCGGTTGTGTACCTTCTGAGATAATGAAGTTTCGTGATTTTCACAATTCGGTACATTACAGACATATAATTCATTGCATATAATTTCATTAAAATCGGTCCAGCCATCACTGAGAAAAGTGAGTGAAAATAAAAATCTGCACATACACACACACACACACACACACACACACACACACACACACACACACACACACACACACACACACACACAGAAAATGCTCAGCTCGTCGAACTGAGTCGAGTGATATATGCCATTCGGCCCTTTGGAGCACTTTCATATCTTCGGTTTTGCAAGTGATTGCTATACCTTTCTAGGAGAAAGGCGAATAGTTAAAAAAATTATTAATTAGGAGTAAAATATTCGTGCTAAAGAAATAGCGAAATAAAAGAAATAACTTTGAATTTCGTACACTTCAATCACGAGCGATACCGGGAACGTACGAATAGCACAATACCAAATTTAAATTTTGTTGAGGCCATATGTTTTGATCAAAGCAGTTACAGTTTTAAATAGTCTTTGAATTTCGGTTCTTTTCATAACTTTTGAACCACATATCGAATTGCTATGAAATTTCTAACTTGTGAGTTTGAGAGACAACCTGTTCAAATGACACTAGATATGTTCAAATAAGTCGTGTGATCTTTGAGATAATAGACTTCCGTTGTTTTTATAATTTAATACACAACGGTTGGAATAAAAATAAGATTACAGTCAAATAAAATGGGAAACTATAGGATAGCCAAACTTTTCATTTGACACTCAGATTGTTGAATTTAGTCCAGCCATTTTTGGATAAACGAGTGAATTTGAAAAGTCACCGGAACATGTTTCTTTTCACAATTTTTGAAACACGTGTTAAATCAATATAAAATTCATCAATTAACCTTTAACTAGCCCGTTCATTTGATACCAATATTGACCAAATCGGTTGTGTACTTTCTGAGATAATAAAGTCTCGTGATTTTCACATTCTGGTACTTTACAGACGAAGTTACAGTCCAATTACAGTAAAATTCAATAGGATGTTATGAGACAGCTAGACCTTTCATTTGACACTAATTTCGTGGAAATCGGTTCAGCCATCTCTGAGAAAAGTGAGTGAGTTTGAGTAGTCTTCGGAATATGTTCCTTTTCATAGCTGGATTTCACATTTTTAAACATAACAGGCAAAGTAATAGTCCGATTGCAAAACAAATCAATAGGGTCTTATGGGGCGACTAGACCTTCCTTTTGACACTGATTTTATGAAAATCGGTTCAATCTTCACGTTCAATCTTCATGAAACTCAAAAGTTAAGGATTTTTTAAGTAGCTCGTTCATTCAAAACCAATTTTGTTCAAATCGGTTGAGTAGTTTCTGAGATAATAATGTTTCGTGATTTTCACATTTTTGAACATAACCTCCAAACTAAAAATCTGATTGCAATGAAATTCGATAGGATCTTATGGGGCAACTAGACCTCTCATTTGCAATTAATTTCATGAAGATCGGTCCAGCCATTTCTGAGAAAATCGAGCGAGATTGGGAGAGCGTAACACACACACACATACACACACATACGCACACACACACATATAGAAAATGCTCAGCTCGTCAAACTAGGAGAAATGCAAAAAGAATCGGTGAAAAAAATAATGAGATATATGAAAAATCCCAAAAAAAAAGCAGCGGAAAAGATTGAGTATAAAAAAATATGAAAAAATAAAGTATTGAAAGAAACAGAATTATTCCAAAAATAATATACGTTAAATCAAAAAACTTATTATTTGTGAAGATAGATTTACATGAACGCTTCAATCCAAAAAATGTATATTCACTCTTCAGGTTCTAAAAATTTGGTGTTGTAATCTATACATATAAAAATGCAGTCCGATCTGTCTGTCTGTCTGTCCGATCCATATAGGCTCGAAAACTACCGAACCGAACGACGTGAAAATTTGTATGTAGGGGTTTTTGGTGCCGATAAAAGTTCCTATGATAGTTTGAGACCTCCCCTCTTCTGGAAGGGAGGGGTCCCATACAAATGAAACATAAATTTCTGCACAACTCAAGAACAAACCAAGCAAGTGGAACCGAATTTGACATGTGGATGTTTCAAAGGGTAACAAATTTGTCCATAATAGTTGGTCGTCCCTCTCTTTTCTGAAAGGGAGGGGTTCCATACAAAAAGCAAAGCAAAGCTACATTCCGATTCGGAACTTGACCTTCTGTTTACTATACACAGACTTCGCAGCCAACCGTTAAGTGTACAGGACAATTGCGGGGCTAGCGCTACGATCCTACTGACACTAACAGTCTCTCCCGAGTCGAGACCCGAACCTACGACGATTGTCTTGTTAGGCCAGCACCGTACCTCGAGACCAGCTGAGGAGGCTACAAATGAAACACAAATTTCTGCACATCTCGAGAACTAATCAACTAAATGGTACCAAATTTGGCAGGTAAATATTTTCAGAGGTATCAAATATGTGCATAATGGTTTGACACCCCTCCCTTTTCTGTTAAGGAGGAATCCCATTGTAGTATCGCAACTACATAAGTTACCTTTCAATATGTTTACTTTAATCTTTACCTTGTATACAAACATACTTTGAACAAGGCTCTTACTGTAATCCAATGTAGATCGACAATAAACGACATTCCTACTCTGACCGGCAACCAGTGTACACGGGTATCATTAAAACTCTGCCACTCGAGAACCTCCATCGACCACCAACAACGAGAAACGGAAAACTGACAGATGATAAAGTGCAAAGCAGTTTGATGTTTTACTCTGTTTTGTTTTGATTTTTTTTTTCATTGATTGTAAGTAATTTGGAACAAAGAAAAAGATTGCTGGACTAGATGATTAGTTTCTAGAAACTAATGTAAAATTTGCATTCTCGGAAAAAAAAACTGGAAAGAATTGGTGTAGTTATAGTGGTTTTGTTTCGATTATTCGCAGATATGATTCGGTTATGATTATGTATCGTTCACCGATGATGTCAGCATCGAGTGGCGAAAGTGGCTAAGATCGTTTGAAACGATGATGCGAGCCAGCCGTATAGATGACGAAGAATGGAAGAAGGACTTACTGCTACACTACGCAGGACCCAGTGTTCAGTTGTTGCTTGAAACTTTACCGGAGTTACCGGAAGTGGAAATGCGTGGACCGTTGCTCAATGTGGAGCGGTATTTCCCAAACATGACCGGCTACGATGAGGTCAAAGCCAAATTGAACGAGTTTTTCTTGCCAAAGGAAAATTCGACTTATGAGCGACATTTGCTTCGACAGATGCAACAGAAAGCGGGTGAGAATGTTGATGCTTTCACTATCAGGCTCAGAGTCCAAGCGGAACGCTGCGGTTTTGGTGACAGATTGGATGAGAACATTAAGGATCAAATCATCCAGAACTGTCAATCTACGGCTCTTCGTCGTGAGCTACTAAAACGAGGCGATGTAAGCTTGGAAGAGGTGCTTAGTACGGCTAAAATTTTCGAAACTGTTGCACAACAAGAGAAATCATTCACTAATGGAGATGGAATGAAGCCCCCAGTAAGTGAGGTCAATAAGGTCGATCTGACACCTTCCTCCAGCAAAAGGATGCGATTCACTGGACCAAATAATTTCGAATGTCATCGTTGTGGATACCTAGGACACCTGGCCAGAGACGATTCATGTCCGGCACGAGGAAAAACATACAGCAAGTGCTTTGGCGAGAACCACTTTCCGAAGAAGTGTCGTACAAGGCATCCGACTAAACCGAAAAGCTATCCCGTAGGCGAACGCTCAGGAAACGAACAGACTCCCACGGGGAATTCAAAATCCAATGAAAACGAAAATTCACATATGGTGAAGCACATCGCCGATGATTCGGTTAACGACAACGCGGAATATATTTTCAATGTAACGTCTTGTGACAGCAATGCTGAGATGCAGTGCGAGATTGGCGGTGTATCAGTGTCCGCTGTGATCGACTCGGGTTCGAAATACAACCTGCTGAGCCAGTCAAATTGGGAGCAGCTCAAAGGCAACAAAGTGGTTGTATTAAACCAGCGACGTGAAGCACCTATGGAGTTTAAAGCATATGGAGGGCAATCACTTCCTTTAATTGGCGCCTTCAATGCAATCCTTAAAGTGGGAACTGCGAATACCATGGCCGAGTTCTATGTGGTGGAAGGTAACGGGAAAATATTGATCGGACGCGATACCGCAACGTCAATGGGTGCTCTAAAAATTAGTGCCCCTGTCAACGAAGTTGAAGCTAACCAAGACGCTAAAGGGTGCAGTAAACTGGGAACCATCAAGGACGTTATTGTAGACATCCCGATCCGAGCAGATGTCACACCGGTTGTTCAACCGTATCGTCGTATACCAGTAGTACTGGAGAAATTGGTAGAAAAGAAAATTAATGAGCTGTTAAACAAGGGTATAATTGAGCCAGTTAACGAACCAGCGAAATGGGTATCCCCTGTAGTCGTAGTACCCAAGGGCGATGGCAGTGATGTACGTATTTGTGTCGATATGCGTCGGGCAAATAAGGCGGTTGAAAGAGAAAATCACCCCCTACCGACAATCGAAAATTTTTTGCCTCATCTGGCGAAAGCTAAAGTATTCTCTCGCTTGGATGTTGAAAGTGCCTTCCACCAGGTAGGTTGATAGTTGAATTTGTTTTGTCTATACCATATCAACATTAGGTACTATGATTTTAATTGATGAGACATGCGAGTTAATGCTACAACAGTTGAGTGATTTTAGATTTCTTTGTTCATTTCAAGTTTTGATCAATATTAAAAAAAAAAAAAATAAAAATAAAAAAAAACGCGGTCTTTCGGTCTATAAACCAAATAAACGAACTCTATAGTTCTGTTAGTACTGAGTGATTGTGTTTTATTGTAGGTAGAAATATCGCGAAGGTCCCGTGAGATCACGACATTCATCACAAGCAGAGGCTTGTTCCGCTATACCCGACTTATGTTTGGTATCAACTGCGCTCCTGAGCTATTCCAAAAAATTATGGAACAGATTCTGAGCGGATGCGACGGCTGCGTGGTTTTTATTGATGATGTCCTGGTTTTCGGCGCTGATCAAGCGGAACACGATTTGCGACTGAAAAAGGTTCGTCAGAGATTGCAGGAATGGAATGTCGTCCTAAATGAAGGTAAATGTGTTTATGGTGTACCGGAAATGAAATTTTTGGGTCATGTGTTGCCCGCTGATGGTATTTTTTTTTTTAATTTAAATTTCATCTGACATCGTGGTCTTAATGAATGGTTTTAAAACTAGTCTAAAGTTAAAAATACAGTTCGCAAGCGTTGTCTAAAACTGACACAAGAAACATTAAAGTCGAAAACGTGATAGCCTTCTTGAAAACGTCTCCGTATTGTGTTGACTGGATCGTTATCACCGTATACGGTGTTCCTCGGTTCTGGCAAAATAAGTTGCCGTGGACGCAGTACACGTGCGGGACCATAAATTCTCATGCGTTCCAGCAAGCAGGCACTATCGATTTCTCCGCGCAGTATTTTAGCGCCAAACACTGCTTGGTTTATATTTCGACGGGACTCCAGTGGCTCTATACCCAATAGGGCACATCGATGTTCGTAAGGGGGCAGGTCGTTGGGATTGCGCCATGGAAGTCTTCTTAGCGCACGACGGACAAATTTATGCTGAACAAATTCGATTCTGGATTTCCACACAGCTTCATAAGGTGACCAGACGACCGATGCGAACTCGAGTATCGAACGAACTAGGGAACAAAAGAGGGCACGTAAGCAGATGGGGTCAACAAAGTCGTTTGCCATTTTCAGAATAAAACCTAGTTGACGATTGGCTTTTTGGATTATCGCGGAATAATTCAGCTTGAATGTGAGTTGGTAGTCAAGCAATACTCCAAGATCCCTGACTTCGTCAACCCGTTCGAGAATCTGATCACCGATGACATAGTTGTATAGGATTGGTCCTTTAAGTCGTCGATATGAAATCACGTAACACTTTGCCACACTCACTACCAGGAAGTTTGACTTGCACCAATGAACGAATTTATCCAGTAGCTTCTGGAGTTCTCTGCAATCAGCTTCATTTCGTATGATCAGGTAAATTTTCAAATCGTCAGCGTAGATTAGTACTCCACCATTCGCAAGAAGTATCGTCGTTTCAAGTTCGTGTCCATACCAATTTTGAAAGAGATGAAAGATAGACTGCTTATATCTCTTCCTTTGGCGACTAGCCGAGTAACCTGGATGTCGTTTGTTCCTAGGCGTTTTTTAACGTAAGCACACATTTGATCAGCAGAAACATCACGTGCAACCCGCGATACGTACAGCCAAAATTTTTATTGAACTGCTGGTACGGTTGCTATTTCCAAAAACGGCGAGGGAGTACTTCCGGTGCCATGTAGAATCGGACGGTTGCGATTAGTTTTAATATCATTGGTCACACTAAAAAGCCGCCGGCTCCTTATGAGCCGTAGTTCTATACCACTCAGTTGAGTGTTCTTCGGTGTAAGAGAGCTTTAATTTATAAGTGTGGCAAAATTGGTTCTTATTTCATTTTTCAGCTCACTCAGGATTTCAGATTTCAGACCACGCATTATGTCACTATGCGAGTTCAAAGCATGCTCTTGCCCGAGCTCTTGAGCAGCACGAACAGAGTTGCGGTAACGGATGTCTTTCATCAAGGTAGTGCAATCCCGACACAGCCAAAATATTTGACAATTTTTCATCACCTCTCCAAACGCTTCAGCCGAAATACCAGTGCATCTTGGATGAAAAATAGCGTTGCAAAATCCTTGACAAATAACTTGCCCCTCCGTGATTTCACTGTTGCACGAATGGCAAATATGACACATTTCGAACGGTAGGTTCTCAGATACGAGAGATATTACGCCTGAGTTTATGAAATATTCTATAATCCAGCACGAAACTTGGTAGAAAGTTGACACTGCTTCCGATGGTTGCCGATAGATAGCGTTTCGAGTGAAAAAAAATCGTGCGTAGGTATAGGTAGGCAGCAGCAGTAAACAAAGCGCTGGTACGCGAAACTAAAAAGTTGCTTCTACGGCACTGAGTACTTCACAAATAGTTAACAGTCGTTGGACTATGCACAGACACTTTTTTTTCTTCATCTATAATTTATTTGACACGGCACAAATACAATTAATGTTTAACGGCGCCAATTATATCTGGTAGCTTATTTTCTAAAGTATCTTAATAACTAAAAGCAAATTTTCTATCCTCGCTGCCGACTACGAGCTGAAACTAAATCTAACTTAAAGCTAGAATGTTTTGCATTAAAAGCGCTGATTTGTTGTTTGATGGTGTTCCATCGCCATAGGTAAGCAGCATATTGAATATGTTCCGCTGCTGGGCCAAGATATTACGGACTGGCATATTGGGTTGTCTCCCTCGGGACCTGAGAGTATCGTACGGGTCTAGTTGCTGTTTCCGGATCCGGGGTCTTAACGTGTTCTTGTCGTTTGGTTGGATGTAGGCGGAAGGGAATAGGATTAAACTGGGGCGTGGATGGATTTCAGGAAAACGTATATAAGTGACATGTAGGATAGGTCACGGCTCGCCAAGACATCACGAACAGGAACAGCCGGCTGCCTACTTTCGGCCTGCAGGGAAGCTATTAATTTAGACCTGGCGTCACGGTGTACAGGGCATGACCAAACCACATGCTCTATGTCATGATAACCCTCACCACAGGCACAGATACCACTTTTCCCGAGCCCAACACGACGGAGATGCGCGTCAAATCTATAGTGATTGGACATAAGCCGGGACATCACGCAAATGAAATCCCGACCTACATCCAACCCCTTGAACCACGGGTTCGTCGATACTTTGGGGATTATGGAATGTAACCACCTTCCCAATTCCCCTCTGGTCCAAGCTTTTTGCCAACTGATGATCACATTCTGACGTACAAGTGCGAAAAATTCATTAAAAGCAATTGGTCTTTCATAAATATCACCGTTTGTTGCGCCCACCTTAGCCAAAGAGTCCGCTTTCTCATTGCCCGGTATCGAGCAGTGAGAAGGGACCCACGCTAAGGTAATCTGAGTAGATTTTTCGGATGAAGCACTCAGATGTTCCCGTATTTTCCCCAGGAAATACGGAGAGTGCTTAACATCTTTCATCGATCGGAGAGCCTCAATGGAACTGAGACTATCCGTAAAGATGAAATAATGGTCCGTGGGCATTTATTCGATAATCCCTAGGGTGTACTTGATTGCAGCCAATTCTGCGACGTAAACAGAAGCAGGATTATCGAGCTTATGGGAGACGGTTAAATTGTTATTGAAGATACCGAAGCCAGTGGACCCATCAAGAAGTGATACGTCAGTGTAGAACATATTGTTGCCGTTGATGTTCCGATATTTATTGGAAAATATTTTGGGAATCTGCTGCACGCGTAAATGATCCGGGATTCCACGAGTTTCTTCTATCATGGATGTATCGAAAAACACAGTAGAATCAGAAGTATTTGATAAGTCGACACGATTTGGAATATTCGAAGAGGGGTTGATATTTTGGAACATGTGATGGAAATACAATGTCATAAAACGGGTTTGAGAATTAAGTTCGATTAACCTTTCAAAATTTTAAATCACGGGACGGTTCAAGACCTCACATTTGATAAGAATACGAGAAGACAGGCTCCAGAAGCGGTTTTTCAATTCGTTTGGCCTTCGATAGCCGCCTTGTTTCCTGGATTTGCTGGCCCAATATTCCTCCTAATAGGGCGATAGGCCTCCAGAATGTCACCATCAAATTAAACACCGTGTAATTATAGAAACACTACACTGTACTGGCTACTCCTATATTTTAACATCTTAACTTCATAATTATTCTAATATCTCAAATTAACAAATGAATTTTTAACGATGACCAATAGACTCGCATCTAGCGTGCGATTTCGACCGTTGATGGCAAGCGACTCATCTCCGTCCGATCGCACTCGCTCTTATCCAGCATCGATTTGTCCCGGCTGCACGAACAGACATACGGCCCATCGGCGAACGCACTCCTGCTTCGTGCGATGTTTCCTTATCGGTTATCAGTTTGGTTGATATTGGCTGCATACGTTCGGATATAACGATAGAGTGACCAAACATCCTCACCCGCCCTGAAGTAGTTAGACTTCTGAAAGAAAAGGAGAAAGAGAACAGTCCCGTCGACGTACTGGCTGACATCATCATGTTGGAACGATTACTGGCATGACTCTTGATCTGTTCCCGTCGCATCTTCAACCTGCGGCAGGAAGCACAGTTTCTCCACTGGTCGAGTAAAAGATCCTGTAGCCGTTTTAACAGTGACCACTCGAACCACTTCATCCGTGCCAGGGTGCAGCTGACTGATTCGTCCCAGCTTCCATCGCATTGGAAGTTGATTTGCGTCCATAACAACAACCAGCCGACCGATTTCCACCTTTACCGGCCGCTCCCAATTTTTCGTCCTGCTTTGAAGCTGCACCAAATATTCCGATTTCCAGCGTTTCCAAAAGTCTTGCAACTGACGCTGGACCAATTGATACTGATTCAAACGATTCAATGGCACAGCACTATAGTCGGGTTCAGGAATGGCTTGAAGTGATCCGCCCGTTAAAAAATGCGCTGGAGTCAATGGTTCCAAATCCGTCGGATCATCCGATATTGGAGTTAGGGGCCTGGAGTTCAGACATGCCTCTACTTGCGTCAACAACGTGATAAAATCCTCCGTTGACACTGGGTTCCCACCTATAACACGTAACAAGTGGTACTTCGCTGAACGAACAGCCGCCTCCCAGAGGCCTCCGAAGTGCGGTGCCCCTGGGGGGTTAAAATGCCAATGAATGCCGTTTGCTGAGCACTCTCTGGCAACCGCTTGTTGATGTTGGGGGTCTTTTAACAAAGCAAATAGCTCTCTCAGTTGATTCCTAGCGCCGACAAAATTAGTCCCATTATCCGAATATATGTCTGACGATCTACCCCTCCTGGCAAAAAATCTGCGTAACGCTTGCAGAAACCGTTCTGTTGAAAGGTCCGTCACATGCTCCATATGCACAGCCTTAGTGCTCATGCACACAAAAATTGACACGTAAGTCTTTATCGCGGTTTGTCGCCTGCCCGCTCGAACGTAAACTGGGCCGAAGTAATCCACTCCACATTTCGCAAATGGTCTTGATATTGTTACTCGCACTGCTGGTAGTTCGCCCATTTGTTGTCTGAAAAGTTTCGGTTTTGCTCGGAAGCAGCGTTGACACCGATGAATGATTTTCCTGGCCAAGTTCCGACCACCCAACGGCCAAAACCGTTGCCTCACAGTAGCTAGTAACAACTGAAGGCCTGCGTGCATCAAATTTTGGTGATAATGCAATAGTATAAGTTCTGTCAGCACATGCTTCGCCGGTAAAACCATCGGATGTTTAGCATCTGCCGGCTCTTGAGAATGTTCTAACCGCCCACCTATCCGTAGTATACCGTTTTCCGCTATCTTTGGATTAAACCATCTTAGTAAAGAATGACGTGAAACAGCCTCGCCTTTTCTTAGTCGTTTTAAATCCTCGGAGAACGCGTCCTGTTGGACCCTCCGAATAATGGCAAACTCTGCTTCTCTTAATTCCGCTGTTGTTATGAAACATCCATTTTCCCTTGGCATTGCCCTTGCCTTTAATCGCAAGCAGTAAGCAGTTACTCGCAATAACCTGGTGTATGATGAAAATCTAGCAATGTACTCATGCATAAACCCATTCTCGTTGACTGCCACCACAGCAGCTGCAATTCGTCTTCCTTCTAGCGCTCCTTCCGAAAGATTTTCCTGTCCTTGGGGCCATTGGTCTTTTTCTTGTTTTAACCAATCTGGTCCCTCCCACCACAAACTGTTTTCAATTAATACTTCTGGCGTTACTCCACGCGAAATTAAGTCAGCCGGGTTGCTCAAACCTGGTACATGATGCCAAGTGTGCTCCTCTGTTATGGCTTGGATTTTAGATACGCGATTTGCTATGTACGTAACCCAGGTTCCTGGGGAAGCTTGGATCCACCGTAGAACACAAGTGGAATCCGTCCAAAAATGCACTTCATAATCTGGTCCGATTGATTCCGTCACCTTTTCCCATAATTCCGCAACTAGTCTAGCGCCACATAATTCGAGTCGCGGTAGGCTTTGAGTTTTTAATGGAGCTACCTTAGATTTAGCAGTAAGAAGCTTAACTGTGACCAACTGGTTTGCATCCATAGATCTTACGTACACACATCCACCGTATGCTCGTTCAGACGCATCAGAAAAACAGTGAATTTGAACTGATGCTGCTGCGGATGCAATTACGCATCTCGGAATGCGCAACTCATTTAACAAGGCCAACTGCTGATGGTAAATCCGCCAATCTGCCTCAAGAGTCTCGGTTAGAGGCGAGTCCCACTCCAATGCACGCCCATCCGTATTTTTCGCACTCCATAAACGTTGCATGAAAATTTTAGCCTTCGTAATCGTGGCTCCTAGGAGACCCAAAGGGTCAAACAACGATGCAATAATCGAAAGGACCTTCCTTTTGGTTAGTGTTTGATCTGGCGCCAGCTCGGGAATGACGAAACTAAACCTTAACGTGTCTGATTTTGGTAACCAAGTTAAACCTAAAGCCTTAACTGCAGAATCCTGCTCCCAGCTGATGCCATTTGCCTCTGGGAGCGCCAAATTGTTTTTCGGAATATCCTTCAATACTGCTACACAGTTCGATGCCCATTTCCTCAATCGGAATCCTCCACTTTCCAGCATTGCATCCAGTTGCAATCGCAGCCTTGTAGCTGTTTCGACATCATCGGCGCCTGTAATCACATCGTCCATGTAGGCATCGTTTTCAATAACGTTTGCTGCCAGAGGATAACGTTCCGCTTCATCTATCGCTAGCTGCTTAAGTGTTCGCGTTGCTAAAAACGGTGCCGGTTTCGTACCGTATGTAACTGTCTTTAACTCATACGTTTCCACCTCATCTTCCTCTCTGAACCGCCATAAAATACTTTGGAGAGGAGCATCAGCTGGGTTTATTCTTATTTGCCGAAACATTTTTTCGACGTCCGAAACGAGCATGATTTGACGCATTCTGCAACGAAGAACAATTGATCGTAGATCCTGCTGAATAACCGGACCCACTAGTAGAGCCTCATTCACAGAAATCCCTGTTGAAGTCCTGCAGGACGCATCAAACACCACACGAAGCTTCGTAGTGGTGCTCTCCTCCTTCACAACTGGGTGGTGAGGCAGAAAACATCTTTTAATTCCGGGTGTGCCGTCATCAACAATTTTACGCATGTGATCAAGTTCCAAATATTCTGAGATAAATTCGTGGTATTGTTTCCGTAAGTTTTCATCCCGAGATAATCGCCGTTCTAATCCGATAAAACGTTTAAGCGCAATGTCCTTAGATTCTCCCAACCGTGCCAAAATGTCTTCGTTTTTTGGAAGTGAAACCGTATATCGTCCATCCGACCCTCGGTGGACAGTGTTACTAAAATGTTCCTCACAACGACTTTCTTCAGGGGAATAATTATGGGTATCTCCTACTTCCTCGCAGGACCAAAACCTTTCCATCATCTCCTCCAGTTTGTCAGATATCGCGATATTGCAGGTGATCTGCGTCGAATTAGTCAGTGTTGCAGCCTCTCCGGATACTATCCAACCAAAAACGGATTCTGTTAACCGTGGTAGTCCCTCTCCTAATGACATTGCCTTGCCAGTCCGGAAGAAACCGAAGAACGATTGGATGCCAAGTATGATGTCCACACTATTCGAAACGAAGAATGACGGGTCCGCTAGTTCGATCTCTTGTGGTATAACCCATCCCATAGTCTGCACCGTTGCAGTAGGCAATTTTGATGTCAATTTTGGTAATACTAAGAAATCCATAACCTCGGTAAATGTTGAGTTTCGCGATCTGATGTTCACGCGGATCGTATGCTTCACCCTAACGGAAGCTGCACCAATTCCAACGACAGAGATTTCTACCCTTTCCTTGGCAACGTGCATTTGTTTGCACAATCTTTCCGAAACAAAATTGCATTCTGATCCTGAATCTAAAAGGGCGCGCGCTGTATGCCGCACACCATGATCATCCTCGATGATAATTACCGCAGTAGCTAAAAGTACCCTTGAATCACGCTGCTGTGCAACATTGGTTGTTACCTTCACAGCAGCGACATTACCGACCCTTGTATTCGGTTTCATTTCAGTCAGCGCCGCTTCCTTGCTTTGCTGTGTGGCCGATGTCTCTCCCACCTGAGAAGATTTATTACTGCTATCTGCTTCCGTCTTAAAACAAACCATTGTGTGATGCCGACCATTGCATCTTTTGCACGAAAATTTAGACGAACAATCCTTTGCCTGGTGACCCTTTCTGAAGCAATTTCTGCACAGCGAGTGTGTGCGCAATAATGTTTCCCGGCCAGCCGCTGCCATACGCTGAAACGTCGGACACAAATGTAACCAATGACTATCCGAGCATGCAAAGCATTTCGGAGTTGACGATTGTATCGCATTGTGACTGGCCCGTATGGTAAACGGCCTTTTCTTCGGCGCTGGTATTACTTCTGGTTTTGGATCAGTGTTTTTAGTGGGTATAGCTTCTAATATCCGTATTCTACGGTGAAGAAATTCTGTTAAATCCTTGAGAGTGTCCTTTTCTTTAGTAGAGGACAGTTCCTCCCATCCCCTCCGGGTGTAGGTATCCAGCCTCGAGCTGAGAATCTCAATTAGCAAAAGATCCTTGTAGTCACCAGGTTCAATGACTTGATCCAAGGTTTGAGTGATTCTATCAAACCCTTCCAGCAGCTTATGGAGTTCCGATGACGACTCTTTTGATATAACCGGCAGCTTAAAGAAAGCTTGCACTTGCCTCCGTTTAAGCAGTTTACTGTTGTTATATCGCTTGAGTAGCGTTTCCCAAGCGATAGTGTAGTTTCCCTTAGTTAGCTTCAATGGATCAATTAATGCCTTGGCTTCTCCCTCGAGACATCCCTTGAGATAGTGTAGCTTTTCCACTTCCGATAAATCAGCCTTCCAATGTATGAGTGACGTGAAAAGGTCTCTGAAGCTGAGCCATTCGTCAATATCGCCATCAAAGCTCTGCAATTTTATTTGCGGTAGCCGTACATGCTCTCCCGATGACACCAGTGTGTTTTCAGCTCCCCGAATCGTCTGTTCCGATGTACCAGGTTCTCGACGCTCCTTGATCCGATCTATCAAAGATGCCTTCATCTCATAATACCGATCTTCGAAGAGTATCCTCTCTTTGGTAAGTGAATCTTCTTCTGCTTCATATTCCTCGTGAGACTCTATCTCGTTGATGACGTCGCCGATTTTTTCCCAAAGATCATCTAAACGCCCAAGACGAACTGTTACCTGACTGGTCTTAGTGTTTGCATCCATCGCTTGGATGAATTTAGCAATGTTGGAAAGTGATGTTTGCAAGCCTCGGAGTTTTGTTTGTAAAGACTTCATTGATGTTGTCTTTTTCGCAGCTGCTGACGAAGCGGTCGAAGGCATGGTTGCGCTCAGATGAATAACCAGAAAAAATAGATGGATGTAGTATTCCGAAAGTTGTCTAGCTTCTACTTGACATATACTGTTCCAGCCTACCTGGGAGACTAATAACTGCGCCCCTCACAGGAATTAGAAACAGTATCGACGTGCCTGGGTGTATTCACCGCTATCACAGCTGAACAGTAAGTGCCTCAATAATTTTCTCCGAACAAGTGGTCAGTTCGTACAATCAGGGGAACGCAGCAATGTAGTATTCAACTAAACCCAACTTCAGCAGAACATATACTTATGCCTCACCTGGACAACTAATTACTTCGCCTGGACAATTCAACTTCAACGGACAGTTTATACTAGTCACCAGTAGCGTAGCTTAAGGGCATTCAGGGCTCCGATCCAAGAAACAATGCCACAAATTGTCGAACGGGAATTTTATTTTTAATGGCAGTATCAAAAAATAAGCCCCAGCTGGGCATATACCCAAAGGTAAATTTACCTGGGAGAAATAAATGTTGCGCAATGTCACTTCCGAGACTTTGCGGTTCCGATTAAAACGTTTGATTTTCTCTCCGATTTTAACCAATAGGTAGCATGCATCCATGCAGCATGCAATTTTCCCCGATGTATTTCTCCAATGCAGTGACCGATAGCGACGAAATGACGTGGGGATACGAAAATTGGTGTTAGAATCACAAAATAAATTGTCCATCGGCTGGACATAGACTATGCTCTTTACTAACCTGACCGGCCGTAGAGCATCACCAGTGACTCTATCGATGCGTTGCTATCCCCAGTAGTGGATTCCACGCGTTCTTTCCCTTCGATGATGGCGGATGATCAGCCTCGGTTGTTTCCGCGATGGCCGCTCAGCGTAGATCTGTGTAACAATGGCGATGAACAACTCTCTTTTGCAATGGCTTCCCTTCAGCTTGGCGTGGGTTGTAGTGAATCGTGTAGCGATGATGTTTCCGATAACCGTAATCTGGCCAAAGACCCTCCGTGCAAATCCGTGTCCCGAATCCTTGTAAAGCCAATCCGGTTCGAAGGACCAGCAATGTTGGGTAATAACTGTGTCCTTCGTTTGGCCTTCGATAGCCGCCTTGTTTCCTGGATTTGCTGGCCCAATATTCCTCCTAATAGGGCGATAGGCCTCCAGAATGTCACCATCAAATTAAACACCGTGTAATTATAGAAACACTACACTGTACTGGCTACTCCTATATTTTAACATCTTAACTTCATAATTATTCTAATATCTCAAATTAACAAATGAATTTTTAACGATGACCAATAGACTCGCATCTAGCGTGCGATTTCGACCGTTGATGGCAAGCGACTCATCTCCGTCCGATCGCACTCGCTCTTATCCAGCATCGATTTGTCCCGGCTGCACGAACAGACATACGGCCCATCGGCGAACGCACTCCTGCTTCGTGCGATGTTTCCTTATCGGTTATCAGTTTGGTTGATATTGGCTGCATACGTTCGGATATAACGATAGAGTGACCAAACAGTAGTACTCCAGCTAAGACCTCCAAACTCATCGTATGGGTCGACTGCATGCAACCTAAGGCGATACGCAAACAACGATATTGTATTCGCTCCAGTTTGATCAGATGTGTGTTTGCTGCGGAGCGGAAGCAGAAACACCCGTATTCAATAACAGACAATATCGTTGTTTGGTAAAGCCTTATAAGGTCTCCTGGATGGGCTCCCCACCATTGTCCGATTATTGTACGGAGAAAATTCACTCTTTGTTGACATTTTTTCATCAGAAACCTCACGTGACAACCCCAGGTGCCTTTAGAGTCGAACCAGATACCAAGATATTTGTGTACCAAAACCTGAGAAATCGTTCTACCCATTAATTGTGTTTGAAGCTGAGCAGGTTCATGCTTCCTAGAAAAAACTACTATCTCAGTCTTCTCCGGAGAGAATTCGATACCTAGCTGTAAAGCCCAAGCAGACAAATTGTCCAAGGTATCTTGCAATGGTCCTTGCAAATCGGCAGCTTTGGCTCCTGTAACAGAGATTACACTGTCGTCTGCAAGCTGTCTTATCGTGCATGAATTTGCCAGACATTCGTCGATGTCATTTACATAAAAGTTGTAAAGAAAGGGGCTTAAACATGAGCCCTGGGGAAGACCCATGTAGCTAATGCGAAGAGTTGCCAAATCGCCGTGCGTAAAATGCATGTGCTTTTCGGACAACAAATTGTGCAAAAAATTGTTAAAAATTGGAGAAAATCCTCGTCGGTGAAGTTTGCCCGAAAGAATGTCAATAGGAACGGAATCAAAAGCCCTCTTAATGTCCAAGAACGCAGACGCCATTTGTTCTTTGCGAGCATACGCCAGCTGAATATCTGTTGAAAGCAGCGCAAGACAATCATTCGTCCCTTTGGCACGGCGGAAGCCAAATTGAGTATCCGATAGTAGGCCATTTGATTCGACCCAATGGTCTAAACGACGGAGTATCATTTTTTCCATCAATTTCCGGATACAGGATAGCATTGCAATCGGCCTATAAGAGTTGTGATCAGAAGCTGGTTTCCCTGGTTTTTGGATGGCGATCACCTTCACTTGCCTCCAATCCTGCGGTACAATGTTTTGCTCCAGGAACTTATTGAACAAGTTCAACAAGCGCCTCTTGGCATTGCCGGGTAGATTCTTCAACAAGTTGAATTTGATTCTATCTAACCCAGGCGCGTTATTGTTACAGGACAGGAGGGCAACTGAAAATTCTGCCATCGTAAAAGGTGATTCTATCGCGTCGTGGCCCGGAGACGCATCACGAACAATATTTTGCTCAGGAACAGAGTCCGGACATACTTTCCTGGCAAAATCAAATATCCACCGACTTTAAGACTCCTCGCTTTCGTTGACCGTTACGCGATACCGCATTCTTCGGGCTGTGTTCCAAAGAGTGCTCATCGATGTCTCCCTCGACGTCTCGTTCACGAACCGACGCCAATATCCGCGTTTCTTTGCTTTAGCCAAGCTTTTAAACTTGGTATCAAGCTCCGAATACCGTAAATAGTCGCCAGGTATACCTCCCTTCTGGTAGGCCAAAAACGCGTCGGATCTTTGCGTGTAGACATCGGAGCACTCTTGGTCCCACCACGGAGTGGGAGGCCGTTCTTTAATCGTTACGCCGGGATATTTCTCCGTTTGGGCTTGCAACGCGGCGTCGAGAATCAAGCCCGCGAGGAGGTTGTATTCTTCAAGTGGTGGATGATGTTGAATCGAATCGACCGCTTTTGAAATCATTTCCTCGTATAACTTCCAATCGACATTCCGTGTGAGGTCATACGGAATGTCAACTGGTCGCATGCGAGTTGACCCGTTATTAATTGAAATAAGAATAGGCAAATGGTCGCTACCGTGAGGATCGAGGATTACCTTCCATGTGCAATCCAACCGTAGCGACGTCGAACATAAGGATAGATCCAAAGCGCTTGGGCGCGCTGGAGGTTTCGGGATACGTGTCATTTTGCCGTTGTTTAAAATAGTCATGTCGAAGTCATCGCAAAGGTTATAGATTAAAGAGGAGCGGTTATCATTGTAAGGGGAACCCCAAGCCACGCTATGAGAGTTGAAGTCTCCCATAATCAAACGTGGCGAGGGAAGAAGTTCTATTAAATCAAAGAGCAGCCGTTGCCCAACCTGTGCTCTGGGAGGAATATATATTGAGGCAATACAAAGCTCGTTACCTTGTATTGTCATTTGACATGCGACAACTTCGATGCCTGGAATCGAGGGGTGGTTAATACGATAGAAAGAATAGCACTTTTCAATCCCTAAAAGTACTCCTTCATATGGGGTGTCTCGATCAAGGCGAATAATATTAAAATCATGGAAGTTGAGATCAATATTTGAAGTAAGCCAAGTTTCACAAAGGGAAAATGCATCGCATTTGTTATTATTTATCAAAACTTTAAACGAATCAATTTTTGGTAAAATACTTCTACAATTCCACTGTAAGACAGAGATAGAATCCTTCATATACGCAGATGAATTAGGCATCGAATGATACAATCGCTGCAAGGAGGGGCCATTGGGCAGTCAACTGCTTCAAAAATGATCTAACTGTTGGGAGAAATGCTGTAAGAAAAATTTTAATTGGATCGGGTACATTGAAAGTTTCAAAAATGCAGTCCACAATGTCAGAAAATTTCACTAATCCAGAGTTTGTTTCATCAACTGGATGTGCAAAAGTTTTAGATGTTCTGGGGTTTTAGATGTTCCTGGCAGTGCTGGGAACTCCTTCTGGGACTTTAAATTTGCAAGCCCAGGAGGAGTTTGCTTCGGTTTTTCCGCAGCACTGTTTGGTTTGCTTGTAACTTTCATCTCACTTTGAGAAATCTTAGGACCTTTTCTGGGAAGTTTAGGAGAGGAAATATTTTTCCTCTTTCTAGACTCCCCAGGATTGGCGTAAGATGTTCCCGCTGGTGAATCGTCAGAATCGGTTTCATCAGAGGACAACAGATCATAAGGGTTTGATGTAATGGGAGAAGTGGTAACGGTCTTCTTCAGCATCTCAGCGTAAGAACGCTTCGAACGCTCTTTGAGAGACCTCTTTATTTTATCCCTGTGCTGCATGTACACCGCACATGTCGAGAGCTCATGCTGACTCTCTCCACAGTGAATGCATTTTTCAGCATTTTTACTGCAGGAATCATCCGCATGATTCTCCCCACACTTGCCACAACGTGCCTTATTGCAGCAGTAGGCAGCGGTGTGGCCTAACTGCTTACAATTCAGGCAGTTCATGACGCGAGGCACATATAATCGCACAGGGAGACGAACCCGGTGGATCGAGACGTGGCTTGGTAGCGCTGACCCGGCGAACGTAACTCGAAACGAGTCTGACGGGGTGTATACTGTTTTGCCACCGATGATCGATGCTGACCGCAATAGCTTGCAGTCGAGCACCTTTACATCGGGACAGGTTTTGTTTTTAAAGCACCCTTTGGCACTTTCCAGTATACACTCGACGGACAGACTCGAATCGGTTATGACACCGTCGATCTCCACGTCTCGTGCGGGTATGTAAACGCGATACTCGCGTGTGAAGAGCTCAGAGCAAGCTATATCGTTGGCCTCTTCCAGGTTACTGACCACGACACGGAGCTTGTTAGGCCGGACCTTGGAAATTTCGGTCACGCCCTTGTACTTCTTCGTCAGGTCTTTAGAAATCTGCAAGAGGTTCAACTGTTTCGATTTCGGTCCTGCCTTTGGCCGAAAATAGACAGTATAGCTGCCCTGGGCTCCGTCTGGGTAAAGCCTGGGGCGAGCGGGGACTGAAGAATGAACAGGGGAGGGGGTAACAGAAGGGTCAGGGTCAGAGGGGTTCGGTGATGGTGGCGCGGGAGGCGAGGGATCTACATCCATCCCGCTAAGTCTAGCGCACTAGCGCCGACAAGAGCACGTACCTTTTTACTTCTCCCTTCCAGTAAGGTTGGTTGTCCGATCGTTCGAAGTTGCAGCCGTTACAGCCAGCAGCACCAATACAGCAGCACCAAACAGCCACCAGCAGCGAGCCAGGTGTGAGATCACTCCACACAGCGATACAACTCACTGTCAACTGATGGCTTCTTCTTTTTCCTCTTTTGTGTCTCGTCCACTGTTGTAGCACAATTCAGCCAGCAGCCAAATCGGCTTACACACCAGCTGGTAGTCACGATGCGAAACAGTTGCACAAAGGCGCGACCTTGAACCCGGATTTATTTCACTTGACCAGGCAAACAATGCCAACACTTGTTCACACGTCTTTTGTTTTATATTCTATCGGAGCGATCACCGATCACACGTCCGATACTGATGCGTGTTCGGCACAGAATGATGCACAGACACTTATCGACGAAACTTATAGCAAGCGTAAATGACTTTTATTGCCCAAAAACATAACAAAAACAGCTCGAGAAGTAGAGCCAAAATCAACAACACAATTCACTCTAACAATTGTCAGATCTAGTATTAAACCAGATACAGACAAACTAGAGGCAATCCGCTGTTTTCGGGAGCCAAAATCTGGGGAAGAGCTAAGAAGCTTCATTGGCCTCGTGAATTACCTTGGAAAATTTATTCCCGATTTAGCGACAATAACTTTTCCGCTCCGGCAGTTGACAAATAAGAAACAACCTTTCATTTGGGGTCGTGAACAACAAGAGGCATTCGTAAAATTGAAGGACTATATGATTCGTCCGACTACGTTGGGATATTTCAATGTTAATGATAGAACCCAATTGGTAGCTGATGCCAGTTCGGTTGGCTGGGAGCTGTTCTAATGCAGATTAATAAACAAGGTGCTAGGATCATTGCTTATGCTAGTAAGAGTTTATCAGATGTAGAGCAACGTTACGCGCAGATTGAGAAAGAAGCATTAGCTCTTGTGTGGGCTGTCGAACGATTCCATTTCTATCTGTACGGCCGGTCATTTGAGCTAATTACAGATCATAAACCCTCGGAGGCCATTTTCAAACCAAAATCTAAGCCTTGCGCAAGAATTGAGAGATGGGTGGTTCGGCTACAAGCGTACAAAGCGAAAGTTATCTATCGACCCGGTAAAACAAATATTGCTGATCCATTGTCACGGTTGGCAATCAAAGATAACATTTCGGGTAAGACATTCGACGAATGCGCTGAATCTCATGTGCATTGGGTGACCTCGAATGCAATGCCGGTGGCTCTGAAGATCACTGAAATTGAGCAAGCGTCGGATTTGGACAAATCGATTCAATCGGTTAAAGTTGGATTGGAACAAGATGTTTGGTCGGAAGATGCTAGCTAGTTTAGGGTTTTTGCTACGGAATTGTGCTTTGCCAACAAAATTTTACTTCGGGGAACGCGTATAGTTATACCAGAGGCCTTGGTTGTCCGATCTAGGAACTGCGAGTCCTAGATCTGGCTCATGAGGGCAATCCTGGTATAACTATAATGAAACAGCGTTTGCGAGCCAAGGTGTGGTGGCCGAAGCTTGACACACAAGTCGAACGGTATGTAAGAAACTGCCGGGGATGTATGTTGGTAGCTGCACCCTCTGCACCTGAGCCGATGAAGCGCAGAGAACTACCATCAGGACCGTGACAGCACGTAGCCATAGACTTCCTTGGACCACTTCCCTCGGGTCTACATCTGTTAGTAATTGTCGACTATTTCAGCCGCTATGTTGAGGTTGAAGTTTTTACTAAGACAGCGGATTCCAGCGAGACTATCAAGCGACTTGATCCGATTTTTGCGCGGTTTGGCTTCCCGTTTTCGATTACTTCGGATAATGGCCGTCTGTTTTCTAGTGGAGCATTCCAAGAATATTGCGATGGGCATGGTATCGAGTTAATCACCACTACACCGTACTGGCCACAGCAGAACGGTGAAGTAGAACGGCAAAATCGATCTATCTTGAAAAGATTGACTATATGTCAAGCGACGAACGGCAACTGGATCGATGAACTGAACATATACCTATTAATGTGCCGTTCATCTCCACACTCGACCACTAAGAAGACCCCTTCGGAGATGCTATTTGGATACAACATTCGCGACCGTCTTCCAACGATACACCAACCAAAGAATACTGATGAAGAGACGGCTGATCGAGATAAGCAAATGAAAGAAAAGGGCAAATTGTATGCTGATGAACGTCAAAACGCTAAACCAAGTCTAATTTCTGTAGGAGATAAGTTTCTGGTAAAAAAGATGGCACGACCGAATAAGCTGGCACCCAATTTTGACCCTCAAGTATTCAGAGTATTAAAAAGGAAAGGTGGAGACGTCATAGTAATTTCGGAGGAAACTGGCGTCAAATACAGAAGACATGTATCACATTTGCAACGAATTCCCAGCACCAATGCTGGTCCTACACCGAATTCAAATGAAGTGGATGAACCGTCACATTTGTATTCCCTCAACAGTGACATAGCAAGTGGAAGCGATGAACGATCAACATGTCTGGGTGAGCCAAATGTTTCTAGTGATTCGAGAACAAGACTACGTACAAACCGTGTATGAAAATTCTGGGAAATAAAAGTGAAAATAATCTCAAGGAAGCGTGCATGAAAAAAAAAAATAAACATCTTTTAAGAGAGAAAGTGAATGTAGTATCGCAACCACATAAATTACCTTTCAATATGTTTACTTTAATCTTTACCTTGTATACAAACATACTTTGAACAAGGCTCTTACTGTAATCCAATGTAGATCGACAATAAATGACATTCCTACTCTGACCGGCAACCAGTGTACACGGGTATCATTAAAACTCTGCCACTCGAGAACCTCCATCGACCACCAACAACGATACTACACCCATATAAATGAAATACAAATTTCTCACAGCTGAAGAACCAATCAAGAAAATACAACCAAATTTAGTATGAGAGTGTTTTTAGAGGTAAAAAATATGTCCATAATGGATCGACGCTCCTCCCTCTTCTGGAAGCACATATTTAGTATGTGAATGTTTTTAGTGATAACAAATATGTTCCATAATCGACCTCAGGCAACATTTTGGATTGTAAGATGGCAACATCCGGTTTCTTGAAAACAGCCAAAAATGGCCGATTTCCACCCAATATAATAATATCTGGATCTATAATGATATACAGGAGCACAAATCGACCACAGATACCATTTTGAATTCTAAGATGGCGACTTCCGGCTTCTGAAAAACAGCTGAAAATGACCAAATACCACCCAATATGAGTATCTCCGGAGCCAGAATGTTGCAAGAAGCTAAAAATTGACCTCAGACACCATTATGAATTATAGAATGGCAACTTCTGGTTTCTGGAAAACAGCCAAAAATGGCCGATTTCAGTCTAACATGAGTATCTCCGGATCTAGAATGATACACAGCAGCTGAAATCGACCACAGACCCCATTTTGGATTCTAGGTTGGCGACTTCTGTTTCCTGGAAAACACACTAGTTATGTTCAAATAAGTCATGTAATCTTTAAGATAATAGACTTTCGTTGTTTTATAAACAATTTAATACATAACGGTTGCTTAAGTTCGATTATAATCAAATGAAATGGGAACGTAATGGAACCATATTTAGTACGTGAATGTTTTTAGTGGTAACAAATATGTTCCATAATCGACCTCAGGCAACATTTTGGATTGTAAGATGGCAACATCCGGTTTCTGGAAAACAGCTTAAAATGGCCGATTTCCACCCAATATAATAATATCCGGATCTATAATGATATACAGGAGCTCAAATCGACCACAGATACCATTTTGAATTCTGAGATGGCGACTTCCGGTTTCTGAAAAACAGCTGAAAATGACCAAATACCACCCAATATGAGTATAACAGGCAGAGTAATAATCCGATTGCAAAACAAATCAATAGGGTCTTATGGGGTAACAAGGCCTTCCATTTGACACTGATTTTATGAAAATCGGTCCAGCCATCTCTGAAAAACATGAGTGAGATTAAACAGTCTCCAGAACACGGTTCTTTTCATAACTTTTGAACCACAAGTTTTCTGGATAGCCCGTTCATTTGAAACCAATTTTGTTCAAATAGGTTGTGTAGTTTGCGATATAATGATGTTTCATGATTTTTACATTTTGATACATAACCTCTAAACTAAAAATTCGATTACAATAAAATGAACAGGGTTTTATGGGACAACAACACCTTTCATTTGCAATTAATTTCATGAGAATCGGTCCAGCCGTCTCTGAGAAAAGTGAGTGAGAATAAAAATCTGCACATACACACACACACACACATACAGAAAATGCTCAGCTCGTCGAGCTGAGTCGAGTTATATATGCCATTCGGCCCTTTGGAGTACTTTTATACTTTCGGTTTTGCTAGTGATTGCTATACCTATCTAGGAGAAAGGCAAAAAGGAAAGGATTTATAGCTGGAATAAAAAAAGTAGGAGGGTGGTATTCAAGACACGACCGCATGACGTTGGACTACGGTATTCTTATATTACATTAAAACAAATAATAGAGAGAATTGCAACTCTAGTATTTGCTGCAATTTTATCTAACAGTGCATTTCTGGATGCTGAGACGTTAAAACGTTATAAATAATAATGTATACTAAAAGAATGGATATCTTTTATTTAATCGCTGTCATATCATACATATTCGAATCAACCCTTTGTTTGCTGCACTACCAAGACAATCATTTAATTGAGCGAATTGGTAAAATTTTCCTATCTAAGCAAAAAGCAAACTTTACGAAACTATCTGAAATTGGCGCCCAGAATGATTCAACCGAAAATTTTAAATTTGAAAATTGTTTGACATTTAATCGATAAAACTCATGCTAGGTTAGTTCCAGCCCAGCATATAACTTCATGTATTTGGAAAAAAAAAACGTTTGGTTCAATAACTCAATATAGCAAGAGCTCAATCACACGTTTTTCGGTAGTTGTTAGCAAGGTTTGGGCGAGTGACAGGAAAATATCTTAACTTCTTCAGTTGTGATTTAGAGCATTTCTAATTGTTTTGTTATTTTCCACGATAGCGACAAGTTTGTTTCTTTCTCTGTGTGCGAGAAACAAAATCAAAACCGCGCACCGAGAAACAAAAACGAAAATTTAATGAATGCTCATTGAGAAAACTTGTAACTTTTTTTACCAATAACTTATGATACTCAAAAGAACCCGTTTTGATCTAAATCAAATTTCTAGTAAATAAGTGTTGATCATTCATAGGTAGTAATTTTTCCTCGATGAATAAAGACTGGCTGAAGAAGTTAAAATCGCTGCTGTAAAATCAAATTCACAACTGTGTTCGTTAAGACGTTTTAATATTTTCAATGACAATAATAATCTTCGATAAACACCCGCTATACTTATTCACACACATGCTATAACTATCTAAACACGCGTTAAATCTATTCATACACACGCTGTAGCTATAGCTATCCATACACACGCTATTCCTTTCCATACATCCGATACAACTATCTATACACACGCATAAGCTATCCAACCATGTGCTATTACTATCCATACATACGCTATAACTAATCATTACACACGCAGCAGCTATCCACACACAAGCAATAACTATCCGTACACACGCTGAAGATATACACGCAATAGCCATAATATGCTACACATGCTAGTGTCTTACACACGCTATAGCTAGCCATACACACGCAACAGCGCCATCCCTATCATCGCAAATGTCATAGCAATACAGATGCACATACGCTATATGTGCACACTGCACACACACCCAACGTTTTCACCCAACGATATCTGAATTGGATTACCGCTGGTGGGGTCCAACTCAGATCGAAGGAGCACCGAACTGAATGAAGAAATGCAGCTTCCCACTACCTCCGCCGCTGCTGCCTGATACCACCGCTCTGGTTCTGCTGCAGCTCAGTTTGGCCGCTGGAATCAGCCACCGCTGCTGATTATACAAGACCGGCCTGGTGGCCTTTCACTTGTTAACTGATGACTGCTATGAGACGACACAGGCTATTATATAGCCCAAAGCAAAAATCCATCCGCGAGCAAACAAGAAGCGAGCTTGTGATTGGTTGAATGTGCACGACTTTTAACACAACTTTTAACTAGTTTAGTATCGAAAACATATTTAAATTATTATATGACAATCTTGCGCAATATTTCCCCTATCAATCAAGCCATTGGTGTTTAGAATCTGTTCAGTGGTAATGATAAAAGAAGCATTTTAAAACGGTGTTGAAACACCTGTTGCAGCTACCGAAAGCGAGCTCGTTATTGGTTGAAAGCTGTGAGACTGTTTACAAAGTCAGATCGGTTGTATCCGTTAGTGTCGACTGTGCTTGTGAAGAGAGGTGGTGATTGGTTGCTCGGTATGATTTAGACAATCGATGTGATTTATCAATTTTTCAATAGTGTATCTCGAACAATAGGTTATTTTTGTTACATAAATTCAACCGTAAAAGAATTTCTGATCGGTTGATGCCAAAACCTCGAAATTCTGAAAAGAAATGACTGATATATAAGCGCTCAAAACCTGACCACTTTTCCCTGGTTTTCCCCGGTTGAATTACTAGATTTT
This sequence comes from Wyeomyia smithii, assembly GCF_029784165.1. Lineage (NCBI taxonomy): Eukaryota > Metazoa > Arthropoda > Insecta > Diptera > Culicidae > Wyeomyia > Wyeomyia smithii. The sequence continues at coordinate 132,569,207 of NC_073695.1, forward strand.
CAAATTCAGGTGCCTAACTTCGATATAGACGTTAGTCCAACGTCAAAATAACAGAATAATAATGCAAACAAAAAGAGTTCTGACATTGAAAGTTATACGGGCACTTTGAATATGTATATCATCTGAGTATCAAGTAATGAAACAAAAAGTAAAAACAAAAAACGAGGTTTGTTAAACTAAGCGTTTAAGTAGTAAGTTTTTCTTTTCAGGAAGAGAAGATACGGTAAGTATGCGCATCGGCAAGTTTTCTTCCGGCGGGTCTCCACTTTGGTTTGTCTAGAGTTCTACCTTGGTTGGATTTTTGTTGATTATATTGTTGTGGCGCTTCATAAAGCACAATTTTGCGTCACTAGTAGCGCTAGGTAATTTCGTCCGAACGAGTGCGTGCTAGCGCATTTATTTCAAACGACATTTCGCCCTGCGCTCAGTGGTATAATTTAAAGATCCACACACGGAAGGCAAAATTTAGCTGCCACAATTTTGAGGTTTAAGAGATATAATTGCTTCTGAGAAAATGTTTATTATAGTTGGGACCTGAATTTGGTATCAACGTAAAATAGGGTTTTCTTAAAATCAGTTTCTGGCAACACGTCGTTGTTTATTAACGTTGTTTTAACCGCTGTTTTATTTTTCGTATTTTTGGAGTATAAAAGTTTTGAATTCCAGTTAGTTTTTTCTACAAGTGGCTTCATCGAATCATTTTTTACGCGCGTGTCATCGAGTGATATAAATATTGCAATCTTTCGACGCTGTTTTGCTGTTTTTTGTTTTGCAACAATTTGCGCTGCTGATCCTTTGTTCGAGTTATGGCATCGGTTTGCAAAACATACAGCTCCCCTGTAAATGGGATCGATAGGATTGCCTGCCGTGGCAACTGCTGTTCATTGTTCCACCGCACGTGTATTCCCGGATTGCAGCGATCTATTCTGGACGTGATGTCAACTTTCAGCAATAATATATTTTGGCTCTGCGACGATTGTGCTAACAATTTTAACGAATGGTTGCAGCATCCAGCTACCGCTAGCCCCCCCATCACCGATTCATCGATGTTGTGTGAAGCTGTCGACAAATTAAACACGGTCGTCACAGATCTATCTTCTTGCATTGAAAAGCACTTTCCGATCAGCACTGCAGCTCCGGCTCAAAAAATTTTCTATTCTCTGCGACAACCCGGAGAGCAACCGACACCTAAACGGAGTCGTGAAGACAATGTTTAATTTCGCCCCGCTGCGGCTGGTGTCTGTGGTACAAGGTTGGTTCAGTGCAAAATAAAAACCGTTGCTGATGAACGGCAGCAATTTTGGTATTATTTGAGCCGGCTGGATCCGAGCCATACAGTTGATGATGTTGTCACTATGTCGCAAGAATGTCTCGGCATCAGTGAAACGCTAAACGTCGTGAGGCTGGTGAAAAAAGATGCTGATATTACAAAGCTGAACTTTGTTTCTTTCCGGGTGGAAGTACCAAAAGCGTTGAGGGATACTGCTCTACGAGCATCAACATGGCCCACTGGAGTTTTCGTTCGTGAGTTCGAGTTTGACCAAGTACGCCCGGATAGATTTCGCCAATAGCAAATTGGCCCACTCAAATGCTGTGATATTGTCATGCGAGAGTCAACCGACTCTCGCACAAGTTAAGTATCTTCCGTTTCATGCTCCTGACGATGAATACTCAAATTCAGATTCGTGTTTTAGTATACCTGACGCATTGACAAGTCCGTCGCTCACCGAATCCAGAACACCTGATGCATGCAGAGCAAACTCTTCGATCCAACTTTACTACCAGAATGCATGCGGTATGAATTCAAACAACGAGGACTATCTACTAGCATTTTCAGAGGGCTGCTACGAGCTGATTGCCCTCACGGAAACTTGGCTGGATGATCGCACCCAATCATCGCATTTATTCGGCTCGGAGTATGAAGGCTTCCGCTGCGACCGTGGCCCCATTAACAGCCCAAAAAGGACCGGCGGAGGTGTGCTTATTGCTGTTCATCGTCGCTTAAAAGCTAATGTGATCCATGAGAACTCGTGGAATATTCTTGAGCAGGTATGGGTGTCCGTCCAACTATCTGGTCGGAAATTATTCATTTGTGCCGTTTATTTTCCGCCGGATCGAACACGCGACAAGCAATTGATCGATTTGCATATCCAGTCGTTGTTAACGATAGTCTCCAGAGCCAAACCGTGCGACGAAATAATTGTTATCGGGGACTTTAATTTACCTAGTCTGTTTTGGCGCCCCTTTCGGGACGGATTTCTTTATCCCGACCCGAACCAGTCAACATTCCATGTCTGCGCTCTGGATCTTTTGGATGGCTATAGCGCCGCGGGACTGCAGCAAATCAACTGTAATGCAAACGAGAATGGGCGTTGTCTAGATCTTTGCTTCGTCAGCATTAATGATACGGCACCGCTGCTAACTCTCGCACCTGATCCTCTCGTAAAAAACGTTGCTCACCACCCGACACTTGTTTTGTCGCTTGACGATCGATTTAAAATCAAGTATCGGGAGCCTCCTACTCGGTTAAATTTTAATTTTCGGCGTGCCGACTTCGACGGTTTATTGAACGCGCTGCTAACAGTTGATTGGATTGGCAATCTAAATCCAACGGATATCGATTCGGCTGTTAACGATTTTTCTTCCGTTTTAAACGGCCTAATAGATGCGTTTGTGAAACCGATCGCATAAATATTGTCCCTGGCAATCAGCGGAATTGCGTCGCTTAAAAACGTTGAAAAAATCCGCGTTAAGGAGGTTCTCAGCGACTGGCGCTCTATTTCTTCGCGATCATTACCGACAGCTGAACTACGAGGACAAAAGACTTCGTCGACGGTGCTACTCGAACTACAGACGTCATATAGAAGGCAAACTGAGAGCAGATCCGAAGAAATTCTGGAACTTTGTCAACGAACAACGAAAGGAGTCAGGCTTACCATCCACGATGGAATTGGCTGGTGAGAAAGCAAGTAATGTTGCCGCTATTTGCCGAATGTTCGCTGTTAAATTTTCAAGCGTATTCAGCAACGAAACACCAACAGATGGTGAAATTTCTGATGCTGCTAATAACGTCCCTTTCCCTGGGCACTCCATGGCTTCGATCAACATCGACGATAATGCAATTCTTGCCGCTGCTAGAAAATTGAAACACACGTACTCTCCGGGCCCGGATGGAATCCCAGCTACACTGCTAAAAAAATGCATTGCTGGATTGCTCACACCGCTTACCCACTTATTTCGTTTGTCGCTGGCTACTGGTAGATTTCCTACAACCTGGAAACAGGCCTTCCTATTTCCGGTCCATAAAAAAGGCGATCGCTCGAAGATAGATAACTATCGAGGCATCTCTGCTTTGTGTGCAATTTCGAAGCTATTTGAGCTAGTCGTCCTTCAATCAATTTTCTCACATTGTCAAAGCACTATTTCGGACGATCAACACGGATTCCTTCCCAAGCGCTCCTGTGCTACAAACCTGCTTTGCTTGACTAACTACGCGTTCGACAGCTTTGTTCACCGACATCAAACCGACGTTATCTACACGGACCTCCCGGCTGCCTTCGACAAAGTAAACCATCAAATCACCGTTGCCAAACTTGATCGATACGGGTTCAGCGGTAACTTGCTTGGCTGGTTAGAATCCTATTTGCTGGGACGAACTCTCAGAGTGAAAATCGGCGACGAAATTTCCGAACCATTTGTCGCTACTTCCGGAATTGCCCAAGGTAGTCATCTTGGCCCATTGGTGTTCCTGTTGTATTTTAATGATGTACATCACTTGTTAAAATGTCCTCGTCTTGCGTTCGCTGACGATTTGAAGCTGTTCAACGAAATCAAAAACGTGGAAGACGCTACTTATCTCCAACAACAACTCAACATATTTGCACGTTGGTGCAAGTTAAACTGCATGGTACTCAACCCTACAAAATGCTCAATAATAACGTTTACTAGAAAACACCGTCCGCTACACTTCGACTACAAGTTAGATGGGTCTTCAATACAGCGAGTCGATCACGTCAAGGATCTTGGAGTCTTCCTCGATACCAAACTGACATTTAAGCAACATATATCGTTTATTGTTGCTAAAGCCGCTAGACAACTGGGACTGATTTGCCGCATGACGCGGGATTTCAGAAACATACAATGTATAACAACACTCTATTGCTCGCTTGTTCGGTCCTCATTGGAGTTCTGCTCTACTGTCTGGATTCCTCACTACAATAATGCAATCCACCGCATTGAAAGCATCCAGCGCCGTTTCGTACGCTATGCTCTTAGAATGCTTCCCTGGCGGCAACCCATGCGTAACACCCGATACGAGGATCGCTGCCAGCTTCTCCAGCTCGATACTCTTCAGCTTCGCCGAGAAACAGCTCGCGCCATGGTAGTTTCAGACGTTTTGACTTCACGGATTGACTGCCCGACCATTCTTCGCCTGATCAACCTAAACGCGCCATCCAGAACCCTGCGGAGGTCTTATGCGCTGCAACTGCCTTTTCGTCGTACCAACTACAGCGCAAACAGTGCCATCATTGGTATTCAACGAGCCTTCAACCGGGTGTCATCTGCTTTCGACTTTCACTTATCGCATCAAGTTCTACGTACAAAATTTATATCTCTGTTTCGTAATGTTTTATATATTAATAACCATTAGGACTAGTCTTAAAATGTCTGTTGGTAGAGCTAATAAATAAAATCAGTGAATTAGAAACACTAATTTTTTTATTTAAAAAGATAATTATACGCGTCCTTCGACAAAGTAAAAGCAGAAGAAATTTTAAGCAACTTTGCTATAAAAAGTTTTTTGTATCTCTAAATTTGAGCGATTTAGAGACACTTTTTTTAGGGTGGTGCCAAAAAAACAGTTTTTTCGCATTATTTTTTCAGTTCGAGTTTTTCAGCAATGCTATCTTCGAGAAAGTCTTAGACCTTCAACAGACGCAACTTTTAACGTAAAACGGTCGTGAATATCTTTTGTTGGTAAAAAGTTACAAGCATTTCTATTTTCAAAATACGCCATTTTCAAAAATCGATAACTCCATTGGTCGCCCTTGTAAAAAATATTTTACGATACCATTTTATAAAGCAAACATTGATTTTTACTATATGCAAGAACTGGATAGGGGGATTAGGGGCATAACGAGCACACGGGGCGAAATGGGCACCCTCTTTTATACGAAACTACGCATTTGTTTTTTCGCAGCGGGGATCTAGTGTGGTTAGTAACGTCTCCGCCAACCACGCTCGACGCCTGGGTTCGAATCCCACCGCCGACATGGTGTCGATGGTTGTGAGGTGGCGTGATCCACTCACAACCAACCCAACTGGTCCAGATTCAATCCTAGCCGACACCGGGAGATTTTCTGAGGCGAAAAATCTCTGGGATCACGCCTTCCATCGCATGAGGAAGTAAAGCCGTTGGCGCCGGTCCGTTAATAAACGGGTCGTGAGTTAGGGTCCTGGGTGTGGAGTCGCCTCCCTGGGCGTCGGTGATTGGCCACAATAGTGGCGGAACTAGACCGACGGAAAATAAGCGAGAATAAAAAAAAATACGCATTTTTTAATACAATATGGTATGTGGAACTCTTCCGTAGTTACTACAGTATCTCTTTATGTAGAACAAAAGTGGTTTGTCTGTTTTAAATATGGAAATATATTGAAAAAATCAACTTGGTTCCCGAATGTTGGAAAAATTATTATTATTGCGAGACCGATTCGGTCAGAAAAAGGGACTGCAGGCAGAATTGGTCACCATAAGGCGCGAAAGTACATTCAAGAAACAAGCCGCCAAGTATCACGGCATCCCGCAACAAACGTTGGCACATTAGTTGTACTTCTACACAGCTTCAAGATCGACATCGACTGATTGCTAGTTTTTGATACATGAATCTAATTTGTGTTTTTCACCATTATACGATAATCTTTTCAATTTGTGAATAGTGTACCTTTAATTATAGATAGTTAATTCAAGTTTTGCGCTGAAGACAGCTTCAAATTATTTGGAATAAACTGAAAAAAATTTATAATAAATTATTTGGAATAAACTGAATTTTAAACTCTTCTGTTTTCCAGTTAAAATGAATGACAATTAAGGCGCACATGAGCTTTTCGATGCCATTTTGAGGTTTTAGAGACATAGTTGCTTCTGAGAAGTTGTCTGTTATAGTTGGGACCTTATTTTGGTATCAACGTAAAATAGGGTGGTCCCAAAATCAACGAATTAGAAAAAGTAACTTTTATATTTGAAGAGATAATTATACGCGTCCTTTGACAAAGTTGTACCAGCAGAAATTCTAAGCAACTTTGCTGAAATTTTTTTTCTATCTCTAAACTTGAGCGATTTAGAGACATTTAACCAATTTTTTTTAGGGTGGTGCCCAAAATAACAATTTATTTATTTGGTGTTTGTAAACAAAGCGAACATTTTCCGGCAACGCTTTAGCTCAGAGTGTTTCAAGTATTTTTGACATAAACCCTTGGTTGTGGCTCATAATTTAACTGATTTAGAGTTATTTTACAAATTAAACAAGGGAAACTTCGAGCCCAATGGTGAAAAAAATAGCCGGTTCAGTTTAGAAACGAAGAATCATTCATGTTTTTATTTAACAAAACTAAGTATTTGATCAACTACCCGCAGAACAAAATTCATGGTATTCAATGAGATTTCAGATAACATTATGTTTCAATAATAAATTCATGCTTGTCATGGTGTTTGTGGTGCTATCTTATCGTTTGTCGCTTACTAACGATGAATTACTCTCGAGCCATAAAAACGTCTAAATCCGTAAGTTTAGTACAAAAACAAAGGCGCACGCTACCGATTCTTGATTTTTCTCACGTGTATGTACACGTTCTAACGTGTAGCCATCACGTGAGCACTCCAAGCTGCTCTTGTGTGATAGGTATTGCATTGAAAATAGTGTTTCATTCCGAGTTCAACATGGACGTGTTACGACGCGATTTGGCAAACCTTCTCATAGAAGGACGAAAATTAAATAATTTATTACATTACATAGGCAACGGTTTCCTACTGTTGATGCAAATAGTGCTATTTTATCGAGAAGACTTAAGTTTTTCATTCTAGTTTTTCGAAAATTATGGAATAAAAGTGCGCGGAATCATGCTCGTTTTCTTACGGCGCTGGAAACTAAGACAGTAATTGAGAATGTACGAAAACTTAAACCTTTTTCCGAATTAAGTCGAAGAAGCCGAGTGCGTCGGTTAATTCAGTTAACTGGTAATCATTCAGTGGATGAACTATGTATGGCTACTGCTTTTAAAGTAAATCGTAGTGGATCTCGTTTAGCTGGCAAACGAATCGAAAAACTTGCACTATTAGCTGAACCGGAGTCCAAACCTACCAAAGTTACGTCGTATTTTGAAGAATATTCTGCTGAAGAAGCTCTAAAATTTGTTTGCAGGAACAGTTTTTCGAGAAGGCAGTACCAAGACATTCGTATGACAACCTTGCATAAGGGAATTCATTTATACCCATCATATAACATCGTTCTGCAGGGCTGGTAGCAGGTCTCTTTTTAGAGACTTGGTCTCTATTTTAAAGCTAGTCTCTAAAAAGTCTCTTTTTTCAACGAAAGGTCTCTAAAGTCTCTTTTTTCGTCTTAAATGGTCACTTTTTCACCTTAAAGTATCTTTTTTGATTTCTCATTCAAAATATCAGACGAGGTTGGAAGGTTATTTTGGAAGATAATGCCTGAAGCTGAGGTTATTTTGGAAGATAATGCCCAAGTTGTTCACGTGATCTACGAACTGGATGTGATTTCCTTCAATGGCAAGAGGTGGGAGAGCTGGATTTAGATACTGATTGGTTCCGAAGAGAATAGCTTTGGTTTTTGTGTGGTTTATCCGTAGCGCATTTCTTGAGGCCCAATCTACTACTCTTTGAAGATCTTCATTTAGACGAGCCACTGCAGTTGAAGCGTCAGGGTGGGAGCAGTAGAGTTGCACGTCATCTGCGAACATTTGAACGCTACAATGTCTTAGTATTCCGGGTAGGTCATCGATATATGTAGAGAATAGCAAGGGCCCAAGTACTGAGCCTTGCGGGACACCAGAGGTGACGTAGACTGCTGCTGACGATACATCTTTACAATATACCACTTGAGTTCTACCAGTCAAATACGACTTAATGAGACTGACAGCAGATGACGAGAAGCAGAAGCGTACACGAAGCTTATGCAAGAGACGTCGATGAGATATCGTGTCAAACGCCTTGCTGAAATCAATCAACAGTAGAGCCACCTTATCTTTTTTGTCAACCAGTACAGCAATATCGTCATAGACACGAATCAACGCAGTTTTTACACTGTGACCGCGTCGAAAACCTGCTTGGTTCTCGTTTAGTAGACTCATCGATGAGAGAAAGCTACTGATTTGTTTCTTCAACACTTTTTCCAAAACCTTAGACAAGACACTGAGCAAACTGATAGGTCGAAGGTTCTCTATAGAGTTTAAACATTTCTTCTTTCGCAAAGGAATTATTTTAGCGCAATTCCAGACCTCCGGAAAAGTCGATGCCACAATAATCTTGTTGAAGAGTTGCACAATATAATCGATGATGAGCGGGAAAATTATCTTGAGAAATTTAGTGGGGATCTTGTCAGGACCAATTGCATTTGACTTGATTTCAGCGAACGCATTAATCACCTCATACGCTCCAATTTGCCGAAAAAAGAAACTACCAACATGCTGTCTCCCATGGTTTTCGTAACTATTGACGTTGTTGTCGATAGTGAAGTGACTAGCAAAATGTTGATTTATTAAATTTAGATCGAAAGGGCATTCTTCTAGATCCTTAGGTTTACCAACTCCCAGACCTCTCACCATCTTCCATAAATTCGTAGTTGAGCCAATAACCGTAAAATTTCTCTCGATGTGTTCCGACTTGAGACGTCGAACAAGAGTATTTGTCCTGTTTCTCAGTTGCGTATAAACTTGTTTCTTCTGATCCTTGTTTTCTATTGTAGCGTTCCTCCAGTCCATGAACGCCATGTCTCTCTCTATGATAGCTTTGCGTATATCGCTATTGAACCAGGTGCTGTAATGCTGGCGACGTTTTACAGTTCATAAAGGAATACATGAGTCGTGAACTGCCATAATTTTATCATTGAAAAATTCAGTGAGTTCATTAACGTCATCTATATCGCGGAAAACATTCCAAGGAACACTATTGATACTATCTCGCAGTGAAATTTTATCAAAATTGACGTAGTCGCGGTAAGTATCAGCATGAAATTGTACATCAGCACAAGTATCAATGCTTAACGAGCGAAAAATGAGGTCGTGTTTAGACATGCCAGGAACAGATACCTGATGAAAGGCGATAGCCATGTCCGGTTTGTTTGTGACAAGCAAGTCCAGTCGAGAGCAGCCATCGTCATAAAAATAAGTAGGCTCAGTCCCTAATACGGTCATGCTGTACGTTGTAAAGACTTGCTCTAAGCGTTCTTTTCTAGTGCTTCTACGTAACCAGTCTGTGTTGAGATCTCCGATAAGCACACAATGTTCATAAGTCGATAGAAAGGTAGCCAATTCACTTTGCACGAAGGTTGATGTATCGTTTTCCGGAGGATTATAGATCGCGGTTACCAACACAATAGTGCCACTGATGTTGAGCTCCACAGCCAGACATTCTTTTTTTTTTTTTTTTTTTTTTTAAAGGGGGGATTTGTTAGTAGCTTAAGTATTTATGATAAATATTAGTAAATAATGAGTATGTGTGTCCAATCACAAATGGTGACTTCTCAACACTGTTAGAAATTTGTAATTTTAATTGTTAGGATTTGTTTGCTTTCGCAATTAGGACTTATCATTCGTAGGGATTTAAACCTACTTGTCAGAAAAAGGGGAAGTAAACTTACAACTAACTTAATTGCTAACTTATTGGCTATAAAGAGAGCTTATCGTAGCAATTGAGGATTGCAACGATTTTTGTCGAAAATTGTTAATAATTTTATTTGACATAGCTTCTAATGGTTCAACACCAGTAAGTCTATGTAATTCGAGTGTACCAAACCAAGGAGGACGCTTCAAAATCATTTTCAGAATTTTATTCTGAATCCTTTGAAGCGTTTTCTTCCTTGTTGAACAGCAACTTGACCAGATCGGTACAGCATAAAGCATTGCTGGTCTAAAAATTTGTTTGTAAATCAAAAGTTTGTTCTTTAAACAAAGTTTAGAATTCCTGTTAATGAGAGGATATAAACATCTCGTATATTTGATGCACTTGGCTTGTATACTCTCAATGTGCTCTTTGAAAATAAGTTTTTTATCATAAATTAGTCCCAAGTACTTAACCTTGTCGGACCAACTTAAAATAACCCCATTCATCTTGACAACGTGATTATTGTTTGGCTTGAGGAAAGAAGCCCTAGGCTTATGCGGAAAAATTATCATTTGAGTTTTAGAAGCATTGGGAGAGATTTTCCACTTTTGCAAGTAGGAAGAAAAAATATCTAAACTTTTTTGCAATCGACTGCATATGACACGAAGACTTTTTCCTTTTACGGAAATGCTTGTGTCATCGCAGAACAATGACTTTGTGCATCCTGGAGGCAAATCAGGAAGATCTGAAGTGAATATGTTGTACAGGACTGGACCCAAGACTGAACCTTGAGGTACACCTGCTCTGACAGGAAATCTATCAGATTTTGAATTCTGATAGACAACCTGCAGAGTTCGATCAGTAAGATAATTTTTTAAAATTTTGATTAGGAAAATTGGAAAATTAAAAGTTTGCAATTTCGCAATCAAACCTTTATGCCAAACACTGTCGAATGCTTTTTCTATGTCTAAAAGAGCAGCTCCAGTGGAATAACCTTCAGATTTGTTAGCTCGTATCATATTAGTAACTCTGAGCAATTGATGAGTTGTGGAATGCCCATGGCGAAATCCAAACTGTTCATTTGCAAAAATTGAATTTTCGTTGATGTGTGACATCATTCTGTTAAGAATAATTCTCTCAAACAGTTTACTTATTGAAGAAAGCAAACTGATTGGTCGATAACTTGAAACTTCAGCTGGGTTCTTATCCGGTTTTAAAATGGGAGTAATTTTTGCATTTTTCCATAATTTGGGAAAATATGCAATTTTGAAGCAGCAATTGAAAATTTTTACTAAAACTTCCATTGTGCTCTCAGGGAGATGTTTGATTAGTATATTAAAGATTCCATCGTCACCAGGTGCTTTCATATTTTTGAAATTTTTAATAATTGATTTAATCTCATTCAAGTTAGTTTCAATTATTTCTGCAGGTAAAAAATTCTGGGAAGAAATTAAATCAAATTGACGTGTGACTTCATTTTCAATTGGACTCACAAAATTCAAATTTGAGTTATGAACACTCTCAAACTGCTGAGCAAGTCTTTGAGCCTTTTGTTCATTGGATACAAGAAAACGTTCACCATCTTTTAAAACTGGAATAGGCTTTGAAGGTTTCTTAAGAATCTTCGACAGCTTCCAAAATGGTTTTGAATATGGTTTCAATTTTTCAACTTTAGTCTCAAAATTTTGATTTCTCAGAAGAGTAAATCTATGTTTAATCTCTTTCTGTAAATCTTTATAAATAGTTTTAAAAACAGGGTCACGAGAACGTTGATATTGACGTCTGCGGACATTTTTCAAACGAATTAGAAGTTGAAGATTTTCGTCAATTATTGGTGAATCAAATTTCACTTGAGCCTTTGGAACAGAATAATTCCTGGCATCAACAATTGCACATTTTAATGCTTCCAAAGCGGAATCAATATTCACTTCGTTTTGCAAATCAAGCTCATTATTGAAATTTCTCTCAATATGAGTTTTGTATCTTTCCCAATTAGCCTTGTTATAATTAAAAACAGAGCTCATAGGGTTTAAAACTGATTCATGTGATAAAGAAAAAGTTATTGGAAGATGATCAGAATCAAAGTCAGCATGTGTGATCAAATCACTACATACATGACTTTGATCTGTAAGCACCAAATCAATTGTTGAAGGGTTTCTTACAGAAGAAAAGCATGTAGGACTATTCGGAGACAAAATAGAATAGTATCCTGAAGAACAATCGTTGAATAAAATTTTGCCATTGGAATTACTTTGAGAATTATTCCATGAACGATGTTTAGCGTTAAAATCGCCGATTATGAAAAATTTCGAACGATTTCTGGTGAGTTTTTGTAAATCACCTTTAAAATAATTTTTGAGCTCGCGTGTGCATTGAAATGGTAAATATGCTGCGGCAATAAATAAAATCCCAAGTTCAGTTTGAACTTCAATTCCCAAAGTTTCAATAACTTTCGTCTCAAGATGGGGAAGAGCACGATGTTTGATTCGGCGATGAATAACAATTGCAACTCCACCGCCGGAACCCTGAATCCTATCATATCTATGAACCACGTAATTGGGATCATATTTTAATTTTATGTTAGGTTTCAAAAATGTTTCAGTAATAATTGCAATATGCACATTATTTACTGTTAAAAAGTTAAAAAGCTCATTCTCATTGGCCTTCAATGAGCGAGCATTCCAATTTAATATTTTAATTGTTTTATTTAAAATCATTGCTAAATTTTAAATTAGAAACAATTTTAATAGTAAAATTTGTGCCTATTTGAATGGCTTCAAACATTGATTTTGCCTGCAACATGGCGTTCATAAGATCGAACATTGCCTGTTGCAAAAAAGAAAGTTTACCTGCCGTAATAGGCCCCAGGCAGTTGACATTAGAAAAAATATTTTCGGCAGCAATATTAGCTGGAGTGATAGGTGTACAATTATTTTCTAGCCTGTTTTGCTTACCCATATTAACGGTCATTTTCGAACTACCAACACTAGGCGGTATAATGTTCGAACTACCTGTAACCTGTGCATAAGTTAAACGGGTATGCAAAGGAGTAGGTAAACTAGGCGTCACTGGTACGCTTGGAGAATTTTGTTTTGAAGTTGGTTTTAATTGAGAAATTGAATTTTGTTTACCTTGCCTTGCCTTAACAATTGCTAAACGGACTGGGCATTGATAAAAATTTGACATATGGTTGCCGTTACAATTCGCACAGCGAAAATTTTTACTCTCTTTCACAGGACATGTGTCCTTTTTGTGAGAAGAGTCTCCACAATTAAGACATTTTTGGTCCATGTTACAGAATTTGGAACCATGGCCATAACGTTGGCAAGTACGGCATTGGGTGATATGCTTTTCACCTCCGCCATACTTCCTATAAATTTCCCACTTTACACGCACATTATACAAAGCATGTGCTTTTTCAAAAAATTTTAGGTTGTTAACCTCATTGCGGTTAAAATGAATTAAATAATTAACAAGGGAAATTCCAGTTCTCTGACTGTTATCGCCTCGTGATTTTTGTTTCATTAAAATTACTTGGGTAGGGGCTATGCCAAGTAATTCTGTTAAAGTAAGTTTGATCTCATCAACGGTTTGATCGTTGGTGAGACCTTTCAAGACAACCTTGAACGGCTTGGTGTTCTTGGTGTCATATGTAAAAAATTTGTACATCTTGTCAGTTAAATACTGAACAAGACGATCACGACCCTTTACTGAGTCGGCTAATAAGCGGCATTCACCTCTACGGCCAATTTGATAGGTAACTTTAACGTCAGAAACAAACGTTGAAAGTTCCTTTTTGAATATATTAAATTCAGAAGAAATAGTTACCACAATAGGTGGAACTTTCTCCTTTTTTAAAGATTTTATATTTTGTATAGTTTCATTATTAATAACTTCCATTTCACCAGCTTCTTGCTCAGGCAAAATATCAAAAGGATTGTCACTACAGACACTCGATGTGTCAGAAAGAGATGCCTCTCTTTTCCTCCCCGCAGCGATGCGAGGTTTCTTTTTCCGTCCAGCCATTTCAGGTGATACGAAAAAAGTTAAAACAAATGTTAAATTCAAAAGTAGGTAGTCTTGAGAAAGACTGATGGGAAATAACTTTCAGGTAGTCTTTAAAAGACACACTGACAAAACACAAACTTTGAAGCTATAGGCAGTCAAAGACCAGTCCACAAGCAACCGAAAAAACGTCTGATCTGTAGGACAGTTCAAGACGCACTGACAGCCAGACATTCTGTTTTGCATGTTGTCGAGGCGGTCACGGTCGTTGAGTAGACAGTTTTGAAAAAGATTCCTTCACGAATATAGATAGCAATTCCACCACCCCTTTTGTACGCCCGATCGTTACGTATGAGACGGTAGCCAGGAACACTGATGGCACCATCTGGAATGGAACCATTGAGCCATGTTTCCGAGAAGCAAGCCACGGATATCTTGGAGTCATACAACATTAGTTTGATCTCTTCGAACTTACAGAACCGTCTAGCACAGAGACTTTGAACGTTGGCATGGCAGATGTTGAACTTGTTGGCTCTGAGTATAGTGTTCATAACAGCTCTGGGAATAGTGTGTTGTGAGAGTGTGTGATTACTGGAGGATGACATCAGGTAACGTGAGGGAAACAGTGTACACGAATTGGCTGCATACTAATAATAGTCTCCATTTTTTACATAGATATTCAAATACAAATAAATTTCTTTAGTACAATCAAAATACATTCTTCACTCAAACAAACAATAACAAGTATACATGGAAAATTAGTTCATTCAAATTTGCATTAGTTGGTCGGTTGATGTAATTGACATGTATGAACTACCAGCATTCTTTTTCACTTGAACAATTCCTAATTTGGTCGAAACAGCAAATAGCTTATTTTCCCGGTGACACTTCAAAGCGGCTCGCTTTATGGTCCTAGCATTCACAGTCAAGTTTTCATTTATATAGATGCGACGATCCGATGTAATTCCGATATGCCGCAGCTTCAAGTTGCGCTTAGCCAAGTACTTTGAAAAAAATTCGTCTCTCAGGCATGCCACCGAGAATTGCAAAAGGATGAAACATTCAATGCCATCGGAGAGGTTGCCTGTACGTAAACGTTTACAGTGGATATGGAACACTTTATCGTTTTCAAAGCCAATTTCTTCCGCAATACGATGAAGGTAATTACGCAGATCTTCGTTGGTGATGTACGGTATACCTGCTACAATCAGTTCAGCTCTGTTCTCCAAACGTTGGACGCTTTCGGTAGCATGATCAACCCGAGTGTTGAGTAACTTGTGCTCATTATCACAGGACGTTTGTAACACGTTGAGGTTATGCTCCACCGCCACAATTTGCTTCTGAAGATCCACTTTGATATCATCTAGTTTTGAGTTTAATTCTGCTTTTGTGTCAGCTATAAGCTGATTCGTTTCATCGAATCGTTTGGAAAGCATTGCAACTGCGCTTTCCAAAGTGTAACCAGTAGTAGCTGCCGGACTGGCAGAGCGCTTCTGCTGACTTCTAGTTGTCATTGTTGTTTACGAACGGAGATCAGCTGAAGATAGAAAGATAAACCCACAGTATACCACGATATAACAATAGAACAGTCGATTTGTATTGAAAGCTGCTTTGGCGTTCTTAAAAACTCGCACTCGGCCCGAATATTTTAATTAACAAAGCACTGTCTCAAATCTGATATTTGAAGGGATAACACTATTTCAATGTTCACATGCCATCGAAATATATGATCAACGCAAATTGAACACTCGGGAGAGACGTAGTATACTTATAATACTGTTTGTTATCAGCAAACTATTCGCGCACGCAATATTCTACAGGCATGGTTGCCAGAATTAGTGGTGTCCCGTGAGGATTTTCTTATTTCCGAAAATCAGGTTTCCGAAAAAAAAAACAAACTGCGATTGTGCATATCGTTGAAAGAAATCAGGGATAAAAACCGCTATTCGACCAATTCAATATTCATTAAACAAATGATCAAACCAGCAAGAGAAGCAATACAAGGATGAGTGATGGAATACAACGATTCTATGACACTTATTAGAGCCTTTTACATAACGTTCGAGAAACAAAGAACAGTAGAGAGTTCTAGAAAGTTCTAATCTGAAGCAACAAATGCATTGAAGGAATTACAGCGTCAGAAACCCATCTTCGAGGGTCGCCTCGTTCAAAATCGACGATACTGAGAAATTCTATTCGCGAAGAAACACTGAGAGAATGGAGCGATTCACCGTTAGCCCAAATTCTAAATTTCACGATTCGCATTGTTTGATCAATGTTTATGTCCGGTTTTATTTTGGACCGAACTGTAACATAGTTGTCCAGGCTAGGTAACGGACTGGGTTATGCTTCCGAGGTATGAAAAAGTCCGGCCAAAATAAATTGAACTGAACATGAACATGAATCACAAGAAGCACACTGCAGGAAATTTAGATACTGGCTGAATATTTAATATTTGAAATAAATAGTCTTGTGTGTCATTTTTTGCCCACGATTCGTTCAATCCAAGAAATCAAAAAGTGAGAAATAAAAACTTCTGGAGAAACTGGTAAAATTTTGCAGCAAAACTTGTTTTGCATTGTTTTTATGAAATCAAACATATTGTGATTGGTTCTTTCATTAAAATGACACATAAAAAAAAACTGACATTTTCATTCCCATACGCTGGTCCGACGCGACATCCGAAACGGAAGTATGCGAACCGTCAGTTTCAACTTCGCCGCGAATCAAGCGGGCTCACCAAACCAAATTTCCGACAGAAAAATAAAATCAGTGCAGAAAGATTCATCTAAGCTGTAAGAAAAGGATTATTTGAGGTGGCTCGCAGTGAACAAAGTGACAAAAAACAATTACGAAACACGGGAATATCAGACGGTAAAGGAGTCAACAAAGAATTTAATGTTTTGTGTTTGATTATAAATAGAATAAGCAACAGGTCCGTTGCCGTGTTATCAGTTTGTGCACCAAAAAAAAAATCGGTTACTGTTTTGCCCAAATGCGGCCGGTGATTGTTGTGAGTGTAAAGTGTTAGTGTAAGTAGCAGTTTTTTTTTAAGGGAGGGGATTTGTTAGTAGCTCAAGTATTTATGATAAATATTAGAAAATAATGAGTATGTGTGTCCAATCACAAATGGTGACTTCTCAACACTGTTAGAAATTTGTAATTTTAATTGTTAGGATTTGTTTGCTTTCGCAATTAGGACTTATCATTCGTAGGGATTTAAACCTACTTGTCAACGAAGGAAAGTAAACTTACAACTAACTTAAATGCTAACTTATTGGCTATAAAGAGAGCTTATCGTAGCAATTGAGGATTGCAACGATTTTTGTCGAAAATTGTTAATAATTTTATTTGACATAGTTTCTAATGGTTCAACACCAGTAAGTCTATGTAATTCGAGTGTACCAAACCAAAAAGGACACTTCAAAATCATTTTCAGAATTTTATTCTGAATCCTTTGGAGCGTTTTTTTTTTTTTCTTGTTGAACAGCAACTTGACCAGATCGGTACAGTATAAAGCATTGCTGGTCTAAAAATTTGTTTGTAAATCAAAAGTTTGTTCTTTGAACAAAGTTTAGAATTTCTGTTAATGAGAGGATATAAACATCTCGTATATTTGATGCACTTGGCTTGTATACTCTCAATGTGTTCTTTGAAAATAAGTTTTTTTATCATAAATTAGTCCCAAGTAATTAACCTTGTCAGACCAACTCAAAAAAATCCCATTCATCTTGACAACGTGATTATTGTTTGGCTTGAGGAAAGAAGCCCTAGTCTTATGCGGAAAAAATATCATTTGAGTTTTAGAAGCGTTGGGAGAGATTTTCCACTTTTGCAAGTAGGAAGAAAAAATATCTAAACTTTTCTGCAATCGACTGCATATTACACGAAGACTTTTTCCTTTTGCGGAAATGCTTGTGTCATCGCAGAACAATGACTTTGTGGATCCTGGAGGCAAATCAGGAAGATCTGAAGTGAATATGTTGTACAGGACTGGACCCAAGACTGAAGAAGTAGCAGTTTTGTAAAAGCTACAGAGCCAGTGATTTATCACACTCTATGAGGAAAAATCGTCACCAGGTGAAGCCTGTTGCGTCCGGCGTGCTCTTCAAGTAACCTTTAACGAATAACGGGGAGATTGTCAGGACAGCAGCCTAGAAGAGGCTCGAGTGTAGTGAAATATAAAAACAGTTGGTTTCAGGCAAACGCTTATATTTTGTCGCGGAAGTGCTGCGCATTGCGCGTGTGGTATTTGCAACACCCGGAACTAGTTAGAAGTGGCCAGAAACAGTAGTGGAAATCGGTTCAGCTTAGGACAGCAATTTCCCCCTCTGCAGTATAGTAGTGCGTGGAGTGTGTTGGAAGAAAGAAGATTAGCGGAACAGCTGACAAGAAGAAGCTCAAGTGAAGCGAAAAAAAAATCGTCTGTGGTGTAATCCAAGCCTCGTAATTGGCTTTTTAATATAGGTCAGCTGAACAACGAACGAAGGAAACGAACAAAGGAAAGGATGAGGACAATGATAGGGTGAGTAATCTTCATTTGTATTCATTTTACCTCGTAAGGATACCATAACTATCAATATATAAAACAGAAGTAAGTTTTGCGGTGAGTTTAATCCGTCGCAAGAATTTACGGAAAATTTAAAAACTTAGTATAACAATAAGTGCGCCCGATGTTGAAGGCTGCCGGGTCGTGTAGACAAAAATGAAATTGAATGTCTGTCAATCGAAGAAAGAAAAGCCATATGCTTGCGGAAGCATGGTCTTTTTGGCGCGTAGTCAATCCTAAGTGTTTTCAGGAGGAAC
This sequence comes from Wyeomyia smithii, assembly GCF_029784165.1. NCBI lineage: Eukaryota > Metazoa > Arthropoda > Insecta > Diptera > Culicidae > Wyeomyia > Wyeomyia smithii. The sequence continues at coordinate 132,587,856 of NC_073695.1, forward strand.
GGTCTGGATGTACATGGGTCAACTAGACAGTTTTCTTTTCGTTGTTTCACATTTCCTCTTATGATACAAAAAAAGGTATAGGTGAAAAAAAAAGTTTGAAAAAGCCCAGAAAGAAATAAAAGGAGCGGAAAAAATTTTTATAAAGGAAAAAAAATAATGAAGTACTAAAAAATAATAATAATAATAAATATAAAATAAGAGTACTATACCAAAAAAATAATATACGTTAAATCAAAAAAAAAGAAAGGATTTATCGTTGGAATAAAAAAAAATGAGGGAATAGTAATGCAAAAAAAGAGTATCGACATTGAAAGTTACACGGGCACTTTGAAAAAAAAAAAATATTAATATGTCACCTTGGTATCGAGGAATGAGACAGGAAGAAAAGTAGAAACAGATTACGAGATTTGTTAAACGAGGCATGTAAGTAGTAAGTTTTTCTTTTCAGGAAGAGAAGATACAGTAAGTATGCGCATCGGCGTTTTCTTTTCTCCACTTTGGTTGTCTAGAGTTCTACCTTGGTTTTTGTTGATTACATTGTTGTGGCGCTTCATAAAGCACAATTTTGCGTCACTAGTAGCGCTAGGTAATCTCGTCCGAACGAGTGCGTGCCAGCGCATTTAATTTAAACGATATTTCGCCCGCGCTCGATGATATAATTTAAAGATACACACGGAAGGCAAAATTTAGCTACCACATACTGGCTGGCACACCGGAGGCATCGATCGAGTACCATTCCAGAGAGTGAGTACTGATGTACGATCAGGTGTCGCAGTTTTCGGTTGCGCGAGAATTTTCGCGAGAACGTTAGCTCGCGCCCACAAATAACTTGAACGGTTACGATTATGACTAATGTTTTTTTTTAAATGTGCTCTCTTCCGCGTTTTAATGGCTGCGATTATGACGTATGCTAATTCGCAGTAGAGCATTAGTACGTGCATAGGTGTTTGTCACCTGTTGTGCATATAAGAGCGGTATAAGAGCGGGAGAGCGCATAGCGCGCTCGTGAGATATCAATAAGTACGGGTTAACTTCGGACAGTTGTACTAATTTGGTTTTATTAAACTGTCTCTTTTCTTTCCATGGCTTTTTATTGTCTGGGGGATGACGTCACGTATGTACATTGAGGCAGGTCTCTAGGTATTGTGATCAGCTGTGCAAATTCACGGTCAAGGCTACGGTGCATGGCAAGCGGGTTGAATTTTAGCCTACGAGGTTAAGGTGAAACCTCATTGAATCCAAAAATGGCCGACTTCGTGTCACCTCTTCGAATTTTCAAAAGCACAAGAATCAAAAAAAAACTTATTGCGTTCCCTATGAAAATTCTATTTTATGTTTGCTTCACCACAGCGAACATAAAAGAGCATTTCCACAGGGAACGCATTGACTATTTTGGAGTCTTGTGCTTTCGAAAATTCGAGGTGGTGACTCGAAGTCGGCCATTTTTGGATTCAATGAGGTTTCACCTTAGAATATGATTTCATGAATAAGGAATGGCATCTTACGTCGTCTGATGTAAACATTTACAACGTTTGATTAGTTGTAAAATGGGTGTAGTTACACTAAATAAAAATGATTATTTCAATAGTCATTTGATTACTATTAAAATCTAAAATTATTTATTTAATTATTAAAAATAAACATTGAAGTTTCAGCGCCGAATGGTTTGCACCTTGGCACTCAAATTCTTTGAAATAGCGTCAATAAAATTGAAACCGATCGCGCACCGGTATCACATCTGGTTAATAGAAGCGATAGTGATACATAGGAAAAAGAGAAAGAAGGCCACATGAGCCTTTACAGTTGTCTTTACAGACGGATATTTTTTACAGTGCAATTTATTTTTTTATAATATTTTAAAGCAATATAGAATCCCTATTATTGGTGTTTGGAAATAATTTACAATAATTGTAATTATTATTTTAAAGAAACTTTAGAATCTCTTTTATCAGGAAGAGTAATATTTATTGTAAAATGGAGTACACGTTCCCAGAAAGAGATGCCATGAAGTGCATCCCAGAATATGACGGATCGGTAGACGAACTAGAAGCGTTCATTTACCATATTGAGCATTTTGCCTTAGAAATAACAGAAGGAGTATCACATGCTTCACTGGTTTATACTGTTCTACTGAAATTAAAAGGCAGAGCTGCTGCCGCAATACATCGAATCAACGCAAACGCTTGGCCACTGGTTAAGCAGAATTTATTAAAGGAATTTGGAGAAAATATATCTATAGGAGCGGTAATTATTCAGATAGAAACGTTGAGGCAGGGAGTGTATGAGACCTTGCCTGAATACAAAAGAAGAGTAATTAAAATTAAGAGACAAATCGACTCATACGAAAACAAAATAGGAAGTCTTGTATGATAGTGAGTCTCCGGTTACATTGCATAGCAGGACTGCACGACAGCTTATTGAAAGAAGCCGCCGGAGGTAGAGAAATGCTGAATTTAGAGGAGCTGCTGAATAACTTAGAACATTATGAACAGGAGATCAAACATATCTCTGATATTGAAAAGCGATGGCGTGGCTTAGAATTGCTCGAAAAACAGCACGGCGCGCCCAAGCATTGTATCAGAAGCAGAAATATTTCCTCAATCATCCACACGGGTACGAGTTATGAAAAGGGGGTTCAAAAGAGATAAGCATATCAGTCGCAGGACTAGAAATTATGAAAGATATAGTGGGAATCGGCCCAGTTATAACAATCACGACGCTCCTAGGAATTGGCGTAGTCAGGGGAACTATGCCAGAAACAGGCAGCACAATTATTATGGTCAGAGTGGATCATTGAACAGACGGTCCGATCACTCGTGCGAACGCAGACACGGAAATATTTTGAGTATAAGACATACTGGAAGGGGGATACAAATTACCCAAAACAAGGTATAAAAGATCCGTTTGCACTAGAGTATTTCAGCGATGACTTCGCAGAATTGTGTCAGGACGTCGACTGGCGTATGTGCACAGATGAACCCAGCAACATTAAAATATCAGATTGGGAGACCGCATGCAATCACATAAGAGATAACAGCGCTTGTGTGGCTAAGCGCGTCTATTACGATGTCGAAGGGTGCTTAATGTTAACGCTGCTGGCTAGGCAGAATGTCCAATTTACGTTAAACTTAATCTTAGATACAGGTGCATGTACGAATATAATTAATGTACGCATTGTAAACCTTTTTAATGTACCGGTAAATACACAGAATGTAACTACTTTTGGAGGTATCGGCCACAATATTGTGCGAACGTCAGGTACAATTACGTTGGATTTAACAGCCGGAGACTTCCTAATCCCGACACAATTTCACATATTAACAAATCTGCCAAGCGACGTAATAATCGAGCAGAATTTTTAAAGAAGCATACGCTTCAAATTGGGAATAATTTTAATTACATCGTGTTCAAGAAACACGGCAATAGAGGTCCGGACGACTTGAGTCCGTGGAGCATGCCCAAAGAGGAAGTCCTTAGTCGACATGTTTATATGGCAGCCAGAAATAGAGTCATTGTGCAGAACGAGTTGCGAGATACTAGCAACACAGCCCGCAATGAGGCTGACGTAGACAAAAACGAAATAAGTAGGGAGCACCAAACATATCAGAATGAAGAGCCGAAGAACAATTTTCTTGACTCGAAAAATATTATAATGCCCGAGTTAGAGCTAGACTCGAGGCTTGACTATGACCTGTTGGAGCACAAGCTGACACCAGAGTCAAAAGGTATTGCAAGAATTGAAAAACTACGGCAAGTAATAAATTTGGCCCACTTGCCTGATATGGAATTCGAGACAGTGAAGAATATAGTTGAAAGCTTTGCTGACATTTTTTTTTCGAAGGCGGCAGATTAACTACGGCTGACGCCGCAGTACACACTATTGAAACTTCATCAGATGTGCCTATTAATAAAAGACAATACAGATTTCCCGAAGCCACAAAAAGGCACATAAATAAGGAAATCGATGAAATGAGGGCGCAGGGCATTATAAGACCTAGCACTAGCCCTTGGAATGCACCGGTATTATGCGTACCGAAAAAATCGGATGCTGACGGTAACAAGAGATATCGTATTGTGGTCGACCAAACCATTTGTTTACCCAATACCTCTTATAAATGAGATATTGGGCAATGTGGGCAACGCAAAATACTTTTCCTCCATTAATTTGAAATCGGGCTTTTACCAAGTCCCGATTAATCGCCGAAATGCGGCTAAAACGGCGTTTTCTACACCAAAAGGCCATTTTGAATTTACGCGAATGCCAATGGAGTTGAAGAACAGTCCTTCAACCTTTCAGAAGTTGATGAATACAGTTCTGTTTGAGATCGGGGATGTGAAAGCATTCGTTTACCTCGATGATATTATAGTTTTCGGTGACACTATCGCCGACCACAATGACAACTTGCGAAAGGTATTACAAGCTTTGCGTACACATAATTTAAAAATTGAACCAGCGAAATGCCAATATCTGAAGAGAGAGATAGAATATTTGGGACATGTCGCTAGTGAAAAGGGTATTAAGCCAACAAATGCAAATATACAGGCCATACAGAGCCTTAAGCCACCCACTAACGTGAAAGGTATAAGATCGATTTTGGGTACGGTGAATTTTTATGGGAAATTCATCCCGAACATTGCAGAAAAACGAAAGCCGCTGATTGATTTGTTGAAGAAAGACGTTAAATTTGTGTGGGGAAAAGAATGCCAAGAAGCGTTCGAATTCCTTAGAGACGCGCTGATTACAGAGCCTGTTTTAGTCCGTCCAGATTATAAGGACACTTTTGTTATTACGACGGACGCTAACAATTATGCTATTGAGGCCGTCCTGTCAAACGAAAAATTCATGCACCGGCCGATCGCATTCGCGAGTCGTGCACTTGTAGGTTCAGAAACAAGGTATCATATCATAGAAAAAGAACTACTGGCTATTGTATGTGCCATAGAATATTTCAAACATTACATTTTTGGTCAAAAGTTTATCGTTTACACGGACCACAGACCACTTATAGCGATTTGAAGGCTCAAAGAGACATCTCCAACGCTGACAAGATTGAAACTGAAGTTGCAGGGGTTGGAATGCAGCATCAGGTACATACAAGGAAGCGAGAATGTAGTCGCAGATTTTTTGACACGTTTGTCAGATGGGATATGTCAAGGGCAAGGAAGTGCTCCCCACAGGCAGATAACAATGATTACGCGCCAGCAGAAACGCCTGCTAGAGCAGCAGAAAAACACTTCAGAGGAATTGCAAGGCACAATATAAGCTTTGAGTGCCATAGACATTGCGGACATCGCTGAGGACGAGGATGAGCAACAACTCGTCAATATTTTGTATGATGAGTTTTCACAGGCATTATCAGTTGACCTGATACCGAGCGAGACGGTGGAAGTCTCGAAAAGAATATTGGATGACAGGAATATCGAGGCTCGTCTTGTCATTTTGAGCAGTCGGACGGCATACAGAGAACTTCAGACACTGTATCAGCTGTCACAAGGACTGAAAGAATACGTAAGAGATGGTGTACTCAAATTAAAAGACAAAAAGATAGGCGGATTTATATTAGACGGCAGCGGAAATTCATAAATCGACTGCCGGAAATTCTTTTCAATGTTTTTAGAAAGTTTCAATAGAAGTCCCACGGCTGTGAAAGCTGCTGGGGTAATTCATTTAATATCATTTAGAAAAATCAAACAACGGGAGATTTTACAAATGATTCAATTTATAGCGGGTAAGCTAAAGAAGCAAATTATACTATATAATGCTAATAGCGAGCGTACGTTGGTTGCGCCGGATCAGATAGAAGCAATTTTGAAAGGATTTCACGATGCACCCTTAGGAGGGCATTTTAGAGCGCGACGAATGCGCAAGAGGATTGGCACACTATTTACGTGGGCCACTATGAAACGAGATATCGAGAATTATGTGCGGCAGTGTGAGTCCTGCCAGAAGAACAAAATTTGAAAGTCCAATAGGATTCCAATGCAGATTACGACAACTGCTTCGGAACCATTTGATAAAATTTATATGGATCTAGTAGTGTTACCCGAGTCTGACAGCGGGAACAAATATGGATTAGTCGTGCAAGATGATTTGACTAGATACTTGATCGCGGCACCAATGCCGAATCAAGAGAGCTACACAGTAGCTGAAACTTTTGTGGAAAACTATATATGCAAATGGGACACCGTTAGAATTAGTTACGGATAATGGTGCAAATTTTGTGAGCACACTCATGAAAGATGTGTGCAAGATTTTGAAGATCAAGAAAATTTGTAAAGGCGATTGTAAGGAGTTGAAAGAATTTAGAACAGCATTTGTTTGTTTTTTTTTCGTTTTGTAAAATGCAAATGTTAACATGGGAAAAATATATAGTGAATATGAAAACGGGGTTTGATTGATTAAAAATGACTAATGGCCCAATGAGAGAAGAAAACCGATTAATGAAGTATTGGACAATAAAACTAGGAGAGACTTTGGACAAGAAGGCTAAACCTTCCAGACGAGGGGACTACTGGCGTTAAAAGATTCCACCTATCTATTGTAAGTTAAGATCGGGAGAGTGGAAACAACGGGAGTGACTACCCGGAACGATTGAGATGAATGCGTATCAGGTGAACGGACAAGAGAGTAGTCAATCCAGTATGAATGGAAGTGCGAAATTTTTCTTTTATATCCTAACCTTCTTATCTTTCAGGAATCTCTAAAGCGGGCGGTCGCACCTTCGGTCGGAAGGGGGAGAGGTATTATGCAGACTACTGCATATCAGGAGAAGTGTTAGTAAATGTAAGTATGACGGTATAAAAAAGACAAAAAAAAGAGAAAAAAAAAACTTAACGGAAAACAAGGAAGTCGAGCGAGAAAGATAGAGTTGCAGATGCCTTCGTTCGAGAAAAAGACATACGACAATGTTTAACAAAGAAAAGTTTTGAGAAAATGAAGAGAGTCATTCGAGGATAATTATCTGAGCCTGATATGAACGAAAAAAAAAGATCAGTCAAAAATTGAAAAGCAAGTGGAAAAAAGTAAGAAAAAAAAAGAATTGATGAATTATTAGCAAAAAATAAATGCACCACTTGCTTAGCAGGGTTAGCACGTATGATAAAAAAGACACCAAGCAGCTAAACGACGAGATGAGCGAATTAACGATTGCGGACTCTACAGACCACGAGGAGATGCCACCGAGTCGCCAGAAGACGGCAGTTGGCGCTAAGAGGAGACCGGATGGTGGGAGTCGATGGCGGGTGAGGTATTTCGAGCAGTATCGAGAAGAGAACAACCACCAGCCTCCAGTTTCTAGACCAAGGGAGGAATCGCGAACGCGGCGAAGCCGCCAATTCAACACAGATCCCAGACAACAAAAAGAAAAATGGGCGAGAGCTAACCAGACATCAGTTATAGATCTGGTTTAGCTCAGACTAATCGAGACAGCATCAGTTACGCATTAGAAAACTTCCTAAGAAAACTTCATGGGGAGATTGCCAATCGAAGTAAAATCACCAATGGAAATCAAGGGGACAATACCCTGGCCGACCCCATTCGAATTGCAAAATTCATGTTTGCATTACACATCAACCAAACGGAAAAAACAAGGGGAAACATTGCAAGCAAAACAATGCAAGGTACATCACCCCGAGACAAAAGTAGGGCAAGCTAACGAAATCAGCTGACACCTTGCTGCCCCAGAGAGTCCACTGGCCAAGCTTTGAATTTACGCCCAGTAAGAATTACCTAAAGTTATTGAACCCCGTAAAAATATAGCAGGGGCAATCCAACGTAAATGGAGGATGCGCAAGTAGGAAAGCAAACGCGGCAAACGCAGGGCGGAACCCCCGCCAAAGAAGGAATTCACACAAACACAAGCTCGAAAGCGGCGGACCGGGCGAGCCTCCACCATGACGGTGCGCATGGCGCTCCGGGTATTCAATCGACTACACAGATGACGACATCACCAGGCGACGAATACCTCCACCGCCGGACACTCCCCCCCCCAGGTCCAAATACGGCAACCAAGCAGCGCAGCAGGCGAGCGAACGTTTTGGTATTTTGTTATGAAGAAGTGTGACGCCCGATAATGTAATTCATAATTCATGTGGAACCGAACACCACTCATATATGTATGTAAAAGTAGCCAACCCGCGATACTTACCGGCCGGTTTCCTACCGCTTTCTTTTCAACGTTGGCAGAGCTTGCTTACTGTTGAAGCCAAGTCTTCCGCTTGGCCTGGGTGACGAAAACCGACGCCCGTAAGCAAATTATATTAAAACAAACCAAAGTCCGAGGTTGGTTACTTGATGGGTCGGTAACTCATCGACGCGCGAGAAGTGAGTTACACGGTCGTGTGACCGTGCGTACAGGAATTGCGCATCGGTTTATCTTGTAAAGATATCACAATTCCTGGTAGGGTAACCCGGGGGTTGCCCTACAATTGTTCGGACTTAAACAAGGTTCGTTTGATATTTAATGAACTACTACTGGAGACTATTCAATAATGCTTATTGCTCATATTTCAGATTTTTCGTTTGGTTTTTTGTACCTAGTATCAATCAAATATATGAGAAAACTGCGTGGTTGACTATTTTTTTTTAAAAATAGCAATAACATTGTTTACTTTTTGGACTTTGTGCCTTTTCTCTGATGGAGCAATCGTGTGAGTAGTACAAATGCTGCTCAATTTAAAATTATTTGCATCGCGTGTGGGAGCTAAGCCGTCATGTTCTCGAATATATTCTCGCAAAAGACATCATTGCTCCTCCGAAAAGAGTGCAAAAGAGAAATAAAAAGAATAGGAAAAGCGAAAATATGGAAAGTCACAAACTTGAAATTTACTAGTTTCTTAAGATTAAATACAAGCAATACACATACCCCGAGATTGCAAGAGGTCTTTTTGCCTGGCAAAACAGGTCCCGCGAACATTTTTGAAAATAAGCCCCACCCTACTATGCAGGCTCAACTAGAGGACATCGCGGACACTCCGGAAGGGCAAGCGCAGCACGCAGCGGTGCGTGCGGATTTTGAATCTCGGCTATTTACAAAAAAGCCAGTCTAATTTCTAAATTGCCTTCTGTTCATGCTGGCCCCAATCTTCCTCCCTCTCATTCTTCCTCCGCTCTCTCAGGTATCAAGTTGCCTACCATTTCTCTGCCGGAATTCGATGGTGATTACAAGCAGTGGCTTGCCTTTCTTGATACCTTTTTGACTTTGATCCATTCCAACGCCGATGTTCCGGACATTCAAAAATGCCACTATCTACGTGCAGCTGTCAAAAGGGGAGGCTGCGAAGTTGATCGAGTCTATCGGTATAATCTCGGCAAATTATGCTTTAGCTTGGCAAACATTGGAGAGCCGTTATTCCAACGACTATCTGCTCAAGAAACGGCATTTGCAGGCACTTTTCGACATCCCATGCATGAAGAAAGAGTCTGCTGCAGCGTTACATGGTTTGGTCGGATCATGGAGTACCATATTGGAGCATCTTTTGTGCACACTCCTGCACGACAATACTCTTCGCGAATGGGAAAATTATGCGTCAACAGCGGAGAATCCGGATTACACCTGCCTAATCGATTTTCTGCAAAGAAGGACGCGAGTTTTGTAATCAATTTCTGTGAATCATCATCACGACTAGAATCCTACTTCCGGTTCCTCAACTGTCACAACTGTCTGAAAACCGGGCACATGGTTCGCAATTGTTCGTCTAATTTCAGCTGTCGTAAATGCAATCGTCGTCATCATACCCTACTTCATTCCGGACAAAGTGAGGGATCGCAGCGGACCAAAGAAAATGCTGCATCCAGTTCTGTTTCCACCGTTTCGAAGAATTCGCAACCGGGTGAGTGCTCTGTACCAGAATCTTTGAATCAATCTTCGGTTCCAGCCACCGAGATCATTCCAGTAGTTGAAGTTAGTACAGCCGCCCAGTACCCCCAGGAGAACGTTTTTCTTTTAACTGTTAACGTAAAAGTGATCGATGCTTATGGTCAAGCACATTTAGCTCGTGCCCTACTGGACAGCGCTTCACAACCGAATCTCATCACCGAGCGAATGGCTCAAATTCTTCGACTACGTAGAGAACGTGTCAACGTCACCGTGCAGGGTGCTGGTAAACTTTCTAAGCCGGTTCGGGAGTCGGTATTCACGGAAATCCACTCGAGACGGGACGGTTTTTCATGCGGTGTAAATTTCTTGGTAATGGACAAAGTTACGGCGATCCTGCCTTCTCGAGATGTTCCCACAACTGGATGAAAAATCCCCAAAGGTTTGTTTCTGGCAGATCCGTCATTCAACGTGAGCCAACCAATCGACATGGTTCTAGGGGCAAGACATTTCTATTCATTCTTTCCCAGTACTGCGCGTATCCAGCTGAACAAAAATTTACCTCTTCTAGTCGACAGTGTTTTCGGTTTTTAACAGTAACCTATGGCTTAGCTCCCTCGTCATTTCTTGCTACCCGTACCCTCCAGCAGTTGACGGTAGATGAAGGTGCCTCTTATCCGATCGGTAGTCAAGCTCTCAAGAAAAACTTCTACGTGGAAGACTTTATTGGTGGAGCACAGACAGTCGAGGAAGCCATCTGTCTGCGCAACGAGCTTAGCGAACTATTGGAGAAAGGTAGAATGGAGCTGCGTAAATGGAGTTCCAATCAGCTTGAAGTATTGCATGGATTAAGTAGCGAACAAATTGGAACACAGTCCACCTTACGCTTCAGCCCAAATGAGACCATTAAAGCACTCGGAATCGCGTGGGAACCTGAAGCGGATTGTTTGCGTTTTGATTCGCAGATTTGTAGCAGAGAAGGACCACACACCAAGAGAACTATTCTGTCCGACATTGCCAAATTATTCGATCCACTCGGGCTTATTGACCCAGTAATCGTTCGTGCGAAAATCCTGATGCAGGAATTGTGGTCGCTGTCCTGCGATTGGGATGATCCTGTACCAGATCCCATCAATTCGAAATGGCAAAAATACCATCGAGAGCTCGCCAAGATATCTGAACACCGAGTAGACAGGTATGCTTTTCTTCCTGATGCCGTTATCCAGCTACACACATTTGCAGATGCCTCCCAGTCCGCTTACGGTGCCTGTACTTACGCTCGATGCGAGCACGCTCAAGGTAGCGTACGAATCCAGCTATTGGCGCCAAAATCGCGTGTAGTCCCGCTGAAACGAATAACCATCGCCCGTTTGGAACTCGAAGCAGGAAAATTAGCAGGTCCTCTACACGCGCGTCAAACAAGCCATCGATGTCACCGTATCTGCAACATATTTTTGGTCCGACTCTGCAATCACTCTGCATTGGCTGAAGTCACCGCCGAATGTATGGCCAACTTTCGTCGCTAACCGAGTATCCGACATACAGCATCATACGAACGGTTGCCAATGGAGGCATATTCCTGAAGCAGAAAACCCCGCTGATCTTGTTTCTCGTGGTATATCGGTGGAAGACTTTCTGGCAAGCAACTTATGAAGCAATGGTCCCGTTGCGCAATCACTACAACATTGGCCATCTTCTACACCACCAAGTGTCCCAGTTTGAAAGGCGAACGACAGTTACAGCCACCCAAGCATCCGTATCAGTTAATCCGTGGTTTCTGCGTTGGTCCTCCTACAAGTATGCACGTTGTAGCATACTGTCTGCGCTTCCTGAATAACACCCGTTCTAAAGCGCAAACACAATCATCAGCACCAGCTCAGCCTGCTAGCACTACATTGACCGTCGCGGATTTAAATACAGCTAGAACATTGCTTCTGCGGTTTGCTCAGGAAAATGCATATTTGGAAGAGATTAGACAGTGAAGAAAGGTAACACGGTGAGCAGACAATCTTTAATTCGTCGAATGAATCCCTTTTTAGACCCTGAGAGAGTGTTGAGAGTAGGAGGTCGTCTTAACCTATCCCAGTTGCCATACCAATCAAAACACCCAGTTTTATTTCCTGCCAACCATCCATTTCAGGCCTGATAGCCGAATATTACCACCGCAAATTGCTTCACGGCGGCGGGGGCCTGCTTTTGAGTACGATTCGAGAAGAATTTTGGCCGCCGAGTGGTCGAAAACTAGTTCAGAGCATCGTTAGATTGATCGGATCATCAATGCATTCCCTGCCCGACCCAGATCTCCACGACGTACCTGCGAACCGGCTCGAACACTACCAGAAGCTGCAATTGCATGTGCAGCGATTTTGGATTCACTGGCGAAAGGAGTACCCTCAAGAGCTGCAGGAAGACACCAGGGGATGGAAACAAAACGATGAAATTGCTCCCGGTTAAATGATCATCGTTGTCGACGAGCTTCAGCCTCTAATTCGTTGGCCATTAGGCCGAATAGAATCAGTTCTCCCTGGAAAGGATCAGTTGGCAAGAGTTGTCACCGTTCGTACTGCTCGTGGCATCATAACTCGACCGATTGCTAAAATCTGCCTGCAACCGTCTGATGTAATGGAAACCAACACTCACGAATGTTCCACAATGGCCAGCAACCCACAACCGGCCCAACGGAGTTTGGATATGTCTTCAGAATAGGCTGAAAACTAGAAAAATTTAGTGTTACACAAATTTATTTGGTTAAGATCTATGTTTTTGTTTACTTTATTTATACTGAATATAATTGTTCAAGGCGGCGGGTATGTTGACGCAAGAAGAACTACCAGCCACACTACCAAAGTTTGCGTTCCGAAGGTAGATTGGTGCTACCGGGCGCGCGAGGAGAAGAGATTTTGTGCCCTTCTGGCAACTCATCTAGAGAGGCACTCGTCAGTCATCATTAAACCTTAGTAGCGATCGGACACACTTTCTGTCCGCAATAGATTTCGCGTCAGCCAAAAGTTGCAATAAAATCTAAAGTTAAAATTTACTTGTTTGTACTTACCAGTAACCAAGTAGAATACGGTGGCTGAAAAGTGAAACTGAGTTTAATACTTACCTGAGATACTGGAATAACTGCCTTTTCGTGGTCTGCTGCGCCTACCGGTAGAAAATTCTGTTTGCTGCCCGCTGTCGTCGTTAGTTTTCTGCTGCTGAGAGGAGTTGTTCGCTGAAGCAAAACTGCCGCCGTCATCGCCCTAATCAGGATTGGAATTCTGGTTCATCTTCCACATAAAAAATTACACAACGTAGGGTAAGCGCCAACAGACCCTTTTAATGACTCGGAAATACGAACATTTAAGGTGAAATATTTGATGATATAAAGGTCAGTGTCCGGAATTCGAAGCTGTCTGTAATTCGAATAAGAACGGTATGCACATTTATATAATATTGTGAATTTCTGAACAACAATAGGTATCACTATAAAACCGTCATGCGCTGAGGTAAACTTACAGTCTCTTGTCAATCATACGATTGAAAGACTCATTAAGGTCCTTGCCATAGATGCTTTACAGGAAGATTGGATCCAAGTCATTTTTAAATGGGGTTGTGATGGTGGCAGTAACCATTCAAGGTATTAATAATAATTCTACTTTATAATAAAACGTTCTTGCATGTTGTTCGATTAGTAAAGATACAAGCAGGTATTTCTCGACGAGGATAGCGTTAACGAACTGAGAGAGTATAGTGATTCGCATATTTTTGCAATGTCCTTGTTTCCAATCCGAGTCGTTCGACGACGGTTTGGGACTGAAAATGAGCAAGTGAAATGAGCAAGTGATTTGGAGCTGATATTTTCAAAAGAGAATACTCAGTTGACACGGACGGAAGTGCGTGAAATGGAAGCTAAAATTCTTAAACTGGTACCGACAAAAGTTAATTTCCAAGGAGTGGATGCAGTGCTCTGATCAATCCTTTTTTCTACCGAACACAAAAATATTAGTCATTCAATTTCATCTTATCCGTTTTGTGCAAGACTTCGTATACCGTTCGTCTCTCCGAGCTATCGCGTTCAATTTCGTTTTCCGATTGCAAAATAAAACGAACGGGCATTACGATCATCTCTTTTCCTATCTAGTGTAGAATCCTCGCAATCCTGTTCGCACTACTTTATGACGATTTTTTTCGCATTTTCCTTTTGTTCAATATCCATTGATTTTTAGTGGCAATGAACGACCGGGAAAAAATCATTGATAGGCAGTCGCTGTATGCTTCTGATCAGGGATACCAAATGTGCAGATTTGTCTGCAAAACGCAGATTTTTGGAGTCCGTGTGCAGATATTTATTGATTTGCAGATATTTGCAGTTTTTCCACGGTTTCCGCAGATTTTTGTCAGAGTCTCCTTATATTTGCGCAGATTTTCTTAAAATGTGTACAGATTTTTACAGACTTTTGCCTGCGCGAGCGAAATTTTTTCGGATCACGAGTAGATTTTTTTCAGATTTCGAGCACATTTTCCCGGTTTTTCGAGCAGTTGCAGACATTTTTCAAAAACATCTGGCATCTCTGCTTTTTATGCATTTATTCTGTTACAGCGTTTTGGTGGCTGGAGACGCTTGTTTTTGTTGTTGTTGTTGTTAATGTTTAGCGATTATGGAAAAGTAAGGTGTTGAAACTGTTTGAATAATTCTTCATACATCTCTCAAAGCATCCATGGAAATCAAAACATCGCGTTTGGGCATGAGTAGTGTAGTTACATCTGCCAACGCGGCTAGCACTTTATGTTGCGTAGCTCGCGTCGCGGCGGTGGTGTACTTTGTCCGAAGCTAATTTAGATTTTCGCATCGCTAAGTACAGATCGGACTCGATTATATATAGTCTCCGATTTTTTTCCTCTATATATAATCGAATTTTATATATAATCGAATCAGAGAAAAAATGTTTTTTACTCATTTTACATAAATGTTTTACTATTTTCGAATAAATAGGAAGAATTTTATTTTTGACTCATCCCCCCAAACACAAATTTGGAAAATCTATACCGAGCGTCTTAGCAGAGTGATTCAAAAAAGCAAAAGAATCCAAAATCACTTTGCAGGCGAGTTTTATCGTAACGAAAAATATACACTACCTGATCATTTTTGCTGTTCCAGCCCTACCAATGAAGTTGCTAATACTTCTGACACGCCAGCAGCCACACATCGAGATGCAACTGAAAACAATAATCTTCTAACTGTGTATTACCAGAATGTGCGCGGTCTACGTACTAAAACAAGCGAATTGAGGCTGCTGCTCTCCAGTTGCGACTATGACATTTTGGTGTTTACGGAAACCTGGCTTCGGCCGGACATATGCAACTCGGGACTTTCGCTAGACTACCACATATTTCGATGTGATCGCAATGAACTCACCAGTGAACTTTCGCGAGGGGGAGGTGTGCTAGTTGCAGTTAAAACCAACCTTCAATGCAACTCGAGCAAGTTACTGTACGCATCAAACTGCAAACTCGTTCAGTATATATATGCTGCATCTACCTACGACCAAACTTTATTGTCAATTTGTCCTTGGCCCACGCCGCAGCAATCCGTAGCATCTGTGATCAGCTAGACAGCTCTGACATTGTTATGGCACTAGGAGACTACAACCTTCCACATCTTAGATGGCAGTACGACGGCGACCTGAACGGATACCTACCCATTAACGGATCGTCTGGACAGGAACTGGCTCTCACAGAATCATTGTTGTCACATGGGCTGCTACAGATAAATTCACTTAGTAACTCAAGTGGACGGTTGCTTGACTTGGCCTTCGTCAATGTACCAGATGATGTGGAAATAGTTGAACCCCCTAATCCAGCGGTTCTCAACCTGGGGTACGCGTACCCCCGGGGGTACTCAAAAGCCATTAGGGGGTACGTGAAAGAAAAATCAGTAATGGCGGACAAAGCAATTTTTCTTTATACTACTTGATTTGTTGTTCAATCTTGCTCTTAAAACATGACTGTAGCAATAAAACAAATTAGAGTTCAATTCATAACCTGAACAAGACTACCACAACATGATCTACCACTACTCTCTCCCACTCTGCGAGAACATTCCAAGCCAGGGGGTACAATCGCTTTGAAAAATATCGTCAAGGGGTACGCGAACAAAAAAAGGTTGAGAACCGCTGCCCTAATCCATTGTTGCCAGCTGATGTCCATCACAAATCGTTCGTCTTGCTGCTCGATGCTCTCAGTGTAGTGTCAGAGGAGTTAGAACAACAGACTTCGATGCTGAACTTCAAACGCTGCGATTTTGATGCCCTGAACAACGCTATTGCTTCCAAAGACTGGCGGCAGTGCTTAGTTGGTGATTCTGTTGATTTGAACGTGGAAACCTTTTATGATAAGCTGCTCGAAATAGTTGATGTACACGTTCCTCGACCACGCTCCATGCCCAACTTGTCAACGCGAAAACCATGGTGGACCACTGAGCTTCGCCGTTCGAGTAATTCTCTCCGCAAAATAAGAAAACGGTACTTCAAGTCGAAATTCACGGTCGATCTCCACTTCCTCCGAAGCATGGAAACTGCGTACAAAAACCTTCTTGCTTAAACCTTAAGGTCGTACATACAAAACGTTCAAGAGAGTTTAAAGCAAAATCCGGCTGCTTTTTGGAAATACGTCAAGTCATTGAAGGCGAATGCAAAGATACCCTATAATATGGAATTTAATGGAAAATTTTCAAATTCAACAACCGAAGTGGCGCTAGATGAGGAAAAAAAAAACCGAAGTGGCCAATCTATTTGCCGAGTTTTTTCAGACCGTCTACACCACAACGACGCCCTCGTTGTTTCCGGGTTGTTTCCACCGTGTATCAACGTACGAAATGAATCTTCCTCAAATCATGTTCTCAAATACCGAAGTTCAAAAAAAGCTCGAAGAAGTTTCCGTCACCAAAGGGGCTGGCGTCGACGGCCTTCCACCATTGTTCCTGAGACGTTGTGCTTCTTCACTGGCCTTTCCCGTTGCTTATCTCTTTAACCAGTCGCTCTCAGAAAGGACTTTCCCAGCGATTCGGAAATCTGCCAGAATCATACCGATACACAAATCAGGCTGTACCCACCGTGTTGAAAATTACCGTGGAATATCGATTTTATGTACGCTCGGAAAGGTTTTCGAGTCTGTGGTCCAATCAATAGTTAACAGAATAAACACCAGGTTGACTCAATCTACGTCGACTTCTCAAAAGCATTTGATGTTGAGCCGCACATTTACGCTATTGAAAAATTGAAGTATATGGGATTTTCAGAACACATTACCGACTGGCTACAGTGATATCTTACTAACCGCAAAGCATCGGTAAGTATCAACTCGGTTTGTTCCAAAAAGTTTGTCATCACATCTGGTGTACCATAGGGAAGTGTACTAGGCCCGCTCATTTTCTTTCTGTTTGTGAATGACGTGTGCTCCCGACTGAAATCTGCCAAACAAATGTTTGCCGATGACCTCAAATTGTACAGAATTATTGCTTCCCCTGTGGACTGTCTCGCGCTCCAAGACGATGTAAACGAAATTTTATCGTGGTGCAATGAGAATGGCATGAGAATCAATGCCACAAAATGCAGGGTGATTTCATTCCCCCGTCGGCAGAACGCAATACATCACCCGTATTGTATCGGTGACAACGCGCTCGAACGTGTCGATACTATTCGAGATTTGGGAGTAACTATCGACTCTAAACTGCGCTTTAACGAGCATATTTCAATCACAGTAGCCAAGGCTTATGCGGTGCTTGGCTTGATTCGAAGGCTGTTCCCATCTGGGCACCGTACCAGCTTGTGCATACTTTAACACTAGAGCGGACACAGAAGCTATTTATTCGGTATGCCCTACGACAACTACCATGGAATGATCCCGTCAACCTGCCTGACTACCCTTCCCGTTGCATGCTCATTAGCATGGAAACTTTAACAGCTCGTCGTCTCAAACTGCAACGAATGTTCGTGTTCGACATCATAGAAGGAAATATTGACTGTCCTGAACTGTTACAACAAATTAACTTCAACGTGCCCCAGCGTGCTCTTCGTAGTTTTCCTGTCATTAATGTACCGTTTCACAGAACAAATTACGGACGTAATAGCCCTTACGACTCCTGTCTAAGGGCATTCAATGACGTCAGTAGTGTCCATGAGTTTGGAATGTCTAAAATTACTTTTAACACTAGAATAAGATAATTTAAGATCCTAGTCTGTACGATTTTATATCGAAACCATAAGACAAATACAAATACAAATACAAATAGTTATCGGTTTCCGTTAGACTCTACTAGAAAACACAGTTCTTATAAAATTTATACATATATCTTGTAGTTATTCCTGGTGTAATTGCTGTCAAATGGAAAGACAAAGTTAGATCAGTATATATTGATTTGTCAACTCGTTTGTTTATAATTTCTCAAATTTTTGAAAATTTTCAAACTATTAATTTTTTTCTAAATTTTTTAATTTCTTTTTTTTATTTTTGGAATGTTTTTATTAGAGTTATTCTATTGAGGCATAGTAATTCCTTTTAATTTTGTAGCTGGCCACAGGCCGCGATGTGTTCCGTCTACTAAATACTTTCCAGGACGTATAAACGAGTAGCTTAAGCACCACCTCTAGAGGTGCTATTAATAGCCCTACCGTCGATGACTTGTTGCGTCCACTGCTGTTCTGCTTGGCGTCGTTGGCGTCGATCGATGAGGTGCGATGGCGTCACTCGATGATAAGCGATGGCGTCGATCAATGGGACGGGATGGCGTCGATCGGACGGTATCGACGGCGTCGTTTGCCGGCTGATCTCAAGGGCCGACGTTTAACCAGAGCAGCAACTCCAATTCCGCCGTGGGTCAGCAGCGTGAGGGTGGCAGCGTCGCGCTGGTGCAGCGGCTAGTAAAGGGCGAAAAGAAAGCCCAAAAAAGAAGCCGACAACGGCTGATTTGGGTTTTCAGCATTTTCTGTCGTACACACATTTAAAACCTCTTACCTTCTTTTTGTAACAATAACGCACGAAAAAGCGTCCGTAGACCGCACTTCTAACTTAACCGCACTAGCTAAACCCTAACGAAACGGAAAAACTTAACTAAAAAGGACACTCACATTTAACAAAAGACTTACTATAAAACGCACGCGAAATAAACTAATCACATTACTGCCTCGTTCACGATCAGAATTTAAATGGACGAGTAGTAGTTCCGAAAACCCTCAGATAAGTTGCGCGGTATTCGGTTTCCGCGATCGGAAGTAATGAACCACTTCAACACGATCATTTATGGCTTTAGCGTGAATGATTTTATCTCCTTCTTTCTTCCGTTCTTTCAATCGCAGATTTGCTTCCCCACCCGCTTCGGTATTTAGTGAGACGGAAAATACTAAGAAAAGGGAATTTGAAACTGCTGAATTCAACATAGTGGAGTATTTGTATACAAGCGTCTGATTTTCAATTCTATCATGCAATATTGAACAGTGAAACTAAGTGAAATTGAATGATTTAAATTCGTATAACAGTGACCATGCTACATCATCCCCTACTATTGTACAAAAATTTGATTAAAATTTGAAAAATTTTAATCAAATTTTTGTAGGGTTAGCCTCTACTGTAATTATCTAAGCAATGGCACTATGAAATCCAACTGTCGTTGACAAGCCTCGCATTCACACAAAATTGCAAAAAAAATGAACAAAATTATTCAGCACAAAAAATTCTAACTGGGTTGTTTTCCCACTCCAGCCACATGCCGAAAACTGAAAACATCCCGTAAATGATCTAAACTTGTGGATCCTAGAAGCATGATCAACTCCAGAATATATCCCGAACACACGATCATATACATTCTCCACATTAAATTTCCCCTTAAAACGGTGAATCACGAATTACGATCTTCCCAGAATAAATTCCGAGCTTCTGACCGTATTCCTTTTCCACACAAAAAAAAACCTATTTCGTAAAAACCCTCCAGAACCATGTTCCGAAGCACTGTTTTACACGAAAATAATAAAATTTAAAAAATATCGTGAAACATTTCATTGAAATATTTCAATCAAAATTTTTCAACGCCCCTCGTCATTCACTCGACAACAACGTTCGTCGATCAAATCGATATTGTTGTTCTGTCATTCACTCAAAAAGCTCTGTCAACTACTCAAACCAAAACAAACGGAAAAGTGTCAGTGACTATTTACTAGTAGTGCATGGGCGACATTCGCGTAGTCTGCCCCAGCGGAAAAATCGGATTTGGAGCTAGAAAATCGGCGATTCATCAGGAATTGAAAGGAAGTATCTCTTATTTATGTATCTTATCGTTGTTTTGCTTATGGAACAAATTTTTTTACAGGTACCCGGCGACCCGGATCGAAAACCCGACGTATCGCGAGGTAAGCAAAATTTGAATTGTTTCCCTGTTTTCTATTTTTAGAAACATACAAAAATAAATGATGGAAACGTAGGGAGGAACAACATCAAATCTAAAGTTACCAAAAACTACAGGAAAATTATGAAGAAGTTCTCGGAAAAAATAACCATGGGATACACTGGACGATAAATTCTAAAAACCAAATGAAACAGGAAATTTTGCAAGAAGGATCGTAGGAAAATCGTGAGCGTTTTTTTAAAAAAATAACTCACCAATTTCCATACTGATACTAAAATAAGGCTAGACGTTAGGCACGTACTAATCACTAATATTTACATTATTCACGAACATTTTCAAACAGTAACAAGGGAGGGAAGTCTCGACCTTGTGATACTTCTACAATTTACCATTTTGGTGTTTTTGGTGGAATTCGCTACAAAAATCTGTTGTTCCTTTTAGAAGGTTCATAGCTTGAGAACGTCCATCCAATTTTTCAACGTGAGGTTGGGGATTGGTCTTCAGTTAAATAAGAACAGTCGATAAAGTAGTTGGAATCACACTACTTATCTTATTCGAAGTCATCGCCTATGGGCTCGCTAACTTCGTGATTTTCACTACTTAAATCAGGTCATAGCCCAAGCTTCTTCCTCTTCGTGATTAATTCCCCCTAGCAGGCCGGTCGACTTTTCTATCTCATGCTCTATATTAATCCAAATCACTTGAACTAAAACCAATGACCTGTTATGATTTTTTTTTTTTGAAAACTGGTCCCTCACAGATATATTTTGCTGTCGGAAAAAATTAGTTGGTCTCTTTTTTAACCAATAAAATGACCTTTAAGGTGTTTTTCCATGAAATTTTGGTCACTCCGAAGAGCTTCGTAGCTAAAAAAAAAGTCATTTCTTGGGTAAATGCGCCTTCTTCAGGTGGTTCCCGTAGAAGACACCAAGTCGCTTCCCATTCGTATCCTCAAGCTCGTAGCAGTGTTTTCCTAATATTTTTCCAGCTGCAGGCCCCACGTTGGGCGCCAATATGTAGCTGGCCCACAGGCCGCGATGTGTTCCGTCTACTAAATACTTTCCAGGACGTATAAACGAGTAGCTTAAGCGCCACCTCTAGAGAGGGCTACTCGTCGTGTTGAATTTTGCCCAGCACGAAACCTAAACCTCAGGGCAGGTTGTGGAAGAATTGTCCCGAAACGACATAAAGAAACGGTAGCAATTGTTGAATGAAGAATTACTCCGCCGCGCGTACGATGAAACCACTACTTCGCTTAGCCAAAAACAACCGTCTTATCGAAACACGGAAAACACGAGTGTCCGAAAAATAAGCGTTATCATCACAGGCGGAACACCAAAGCCAAATCTTTCTGTTCGATTCAGCGGCAATAGTGGGGGCTGTTTCCCGAGAGCCACCCGGAGTAAAATTAGAACGAACAACGACAAAAAACTACACGTACGCGAATGTGTGAATTCTCCTAGACAAGATTTACCTGTTTGGGAAGCATAAAATCGAGCATAGTATATAGTATTTACAACGATTTACATTTATTGCATGAAGCGGGATTTACTTAAGTCTAACGGGTTAGTGGCGTGTACAGTCAATTATCACATTTTTATTTCCTCGCTTCTGTGTGCTTCCCTACGTTACTCCTTCAGTGCGGTCAAAAGAACTCGTCCAACAGACGGCTGGACGGCGAAAACTTTCTATCAAGAAGGGTTTTTTGTGTGTCTTTATCGGGCCCGGCTCATAGAGCTATTTTTACTCACGGTAGATAAAGAAGTCCCGTCGGTGCTATTAATAGCCCTACCGTCGATGTCTTGTTGCGTCCACTGCTGTTCTGCTTGGCGTCGTTGGCGTCGATCGATGAGCTGCGATGGCGTCACTCGATGATAAGCGATGGCGTCGATCGGACGGTATCGACGGCGTCGTTTGCCGGCTGATCTCAAGGGCCGACGTTTAACCAGAGCAGCAACTTCCAATTCCGTCGTGGGTCAGCAGCGTGAGGGTGGCAGCGTCGCGCTGGTGCAGCGGCTAGTAAAGGGCGAAAAGAAAGCCCAAAAAAGAAGCCGACAACGGCTGATTTGGGTTTTCAGCATTTTCTGTCGTACACACATTTAAAACCTCTTACCTTCTTTTTGTAACAATAACGCACGAAAAAGCGTCCGTAGACCGCACTTCTAACTTAACCGCACTAGCTAAACCCTAACGAAACGGAAAAACTTAACTAAAAAGGACACTCACATTTAACAAAAGACTTACTATAAAACGCACGCGAAATAAACTAATCACACTACTGCCTCGTTCACGATCAGAATTGAAATGGACGAGTAGTAGTTCCGAAAACCCTCAGATAAGTTGCGCGGTATTCGGTTTCCGCGATCGGAAGTAATGAACCACTTCAACACGATCATTTATGGCTTAAGCGTGAATAATTTTATCTCCTTCTTTCTTCCGTTCTTCCAATCGCAGATTTGCTTCCCCACCCGCTTCGGTATTTAGTGAGACGGAAAATACTAAGAAAAGGGAATTTGAAACTGCTGAATTCAACATAGTGGAGTATTTGTAAACAAGCGTCTGATTTTCAATTCTATCATGCAATATTGAACAGTGAAACTAAGTGAAATTGAATGATTTAAATTCGTATAACAGTGACCATGCTACAATTTTCAAATTGTTTAAAGAAAAATTCAAAATTTTTAAATTATTTTTTATTTTTTTCTATTTTTTCCCTTTCTATCAAGCATAACGTACATATGAAATTAAAAAAAAAAATTGCCACCATATATACTGCCGTTCCAATCATAGAAGTCCCATGTTCTACACAAACCTTATGCACGCTGGGACAACTATGCTTGGAACGGCAGTATAATAGAGTTTGAAATTATATATAATAGAATCATATACAGGTATGTTCCGTTTTTGGCAACACGCTTCTCGATTTTCAGTTGCCAAAAATGGAACTGTGCCAAAAACGGAACATTTTTTTTCTGAGCATATTTTTCCTTTTTTATCATTTTGAATATTGGTAAACAACATTTGAATATTAGTTAGACATTACATTCACCCTAAAGTGTCTATAGTTTTGTCTCACGAGTTAAAATTCAACTGATCACTTAAGGCGCAATTTTTGAGCTGGTTAGCGAAACTGTTAGCGTCTCTAAAATTTTGGCCTTCGAAACGCTAATCGCTAATTCGCTAAATCTGGTAGAGAAGCGACAATAGAAACATTTAGAAAAACTGTGAATTACTGATGGCGTACGTAAATTGCTTTGGAAGATGAACATACTTTACTGCAAAAGTTACTTTTGTCAGTTTTTTTGCCGTAGAATGGAGTTCCAGTTATCGTACAAGCCACAGAATCATTTTGAAGAACAAGCACAAGGTCTAGATTGAATTTTCGGTACACCAAGAACTTTGGTAAATTGCAATGCGCTTGAAATTATGACAACTTTGGTTCTACTTTTTCGATTCAGATAATAATTGAATTTTTATGAAAACATTCCTAATAGTATCTTTTTTCAATGCAAGCTAAATAACTTTCGTTATTCTTGTTTCAACAAAATCAAATATGAATACCGTTTCGTGAACCTCTTACTGTAAATAGCTTTAAAAAGTAATTGTTATCGTTTGTTTAACCAAAACAGATCAAAGTTGTCCAAATCTTACAAAACACGAGCAATAAATATAGCGATATGACTATTACATATTAAAAAGTTAGCGATTAGCGATTAGCGAAAGTTCCGCTATGTGGGTTTAGCGTTTAGCGTTTAGCGTTTAGCGTTCGAGCTAAATTTTCCGGTTAGCGACTTAGCGATTAGCGTCGCCAAATTTTCGGTTAGCGGTGCCCACCACTGTTTATAACCAAATGAATTGTACATAATGTTCCACGGAACAGCGTCCAAAATATGTAGAAAGATAACAACGTGGAAAAACAGTGCTGTTTGTTCTTGTAGCATTTTTATCTTCAAAAAATTAAAATCGCTCAAAAGGCCATCATTGATAATTTGTTATAAAATTTTGACTAAAGCTAGTGAAGAAATATTTTTTTATATTTTCGTGATTCAATGATCGCAATGTTTCGCATCAATGTTGTTTTTTTTTTTTCGAAATTGAGGAAATTTGGATGTAACAAACATTTTATAGCTTACCTATTTAATGAATTTTTTTTCGAAAAACAGTACTTTTTTGTCTTGTTCTACATTTTGTTAAGTAATTTATATTTCTGAAGTTGAAGTTAAAACTTTCATTATTCATATAAACAAGAAGAAAACATGGAAATTATCTTTTATTTACAAAAAATTGCATGCGTTTTTCTTAAACATTTTTCACACTCTTGAATTGTCTATCTAAAATACTAGTGCCAAAAAAAATCTGAGATGTCCTTTTTTTTTCAAATCATTTTTTGGTTTTTCATTGTTTAGATATATCGATATATGGAAAAGAGGTTCAAACTTCAGACCTTTTCAAATGATAGTCTGGATGAATTTTCAATAAAAAAGTATGCAAAGTTTTCTAGTGTAGTAAGGCCTACACACTCACAAATGTTCATTAAATTCTAAAAGAACATTGCCAGCCTCTGAGTCGATTTGTCAAAAATGTGTCATATATTGTATGTATTTACACTAGTAGAGAACTATGAGGATTAGTTTTGAGCCGCCAATCAGTAAAAGATTAGAAAGAGTTAGAAAAAAAAAGTGTTGCCAAAAAAGGAAACAAAAGTTGCCAAAATCGGAACGTGCCAAAAACGGAACATGCTAAAAACGGAACTTACCTGTACATCCACTCAGTGCTTGAGAAGGGATCGAAGTTTGATTGTGACTGCAATGAATGCGCACATGCTTTTTTCGTTTTATTTGAACGGTAGAAACGATCGGTTGAACGAAAAAAAGTTTTTCTCTTTCTCTCGTGTGACGATTTTTTTTCTAACGATAGCGACCGCAGTTTCGATTTCTGCTCAACTTGTTGTCAGAAAAGCATATGTATTTCTCACATGGCGATTCGACAACTTCCCGAATTAGTTACATGGGCCTTCCCCAGGGCTCATGTTTAAGTCCTCTCTTATATAATTTTTACGTCAATGACATCGATGAATGTCTTGCAAATTCATGCACGCTAAGGCAACTTGCAGACGATAGCGTTGTATCCATTACTGGTAGCGAGGCTAGCGAACTGCAAGGACCATTGCAAGATACCTTAGACAATTTGTCTGAATGGGCTCTTAAGCTGGGTATCGAATTCTCTCCGGAGAAAACTGAGTTGGACGTTTTTTCTAGGAAGCATAACCCAGCTCAGCTGCAGCTCGTACTAACGGGTAAAACGATCTCTCAGGTTTTAGTCGCTAAATATCTCGGGGTCTAGTTCGACTCTAAATGCACCTGGGCTTGTCATATTAGGTATCTGACACAAAAATGCCAACAGAGGATTAATTTTCTTCGTACGATTACCGGAACCTGGTGGGGAGCCCACCCACGAGACCTTCTGAGGTTATACCAAACAACAATACTGTCAGTTCTTGAGTACGGTTGTTTCTGCTTTCGCTCCGCTGCGAACACGCATATTTTGAAACTAGAAAGAATACAATATCGTTGTTTGCGTATTGCCTTGGGTTGCATGCAGTCGACCCACACGATGAGTCTTGAAGTGGTAACGGGTTCGATGCACAGTTATGAACCCATTAGTAATTGAAAATTTCGAGAGGTTGGTCGACCTTCAATCTCAATCCAGATTTATGTCTTTATATTTTGACTATATGGCTCAAGATATTAATCCTTCTTCATACGATTCCTCCAATGTCGCACTTTTAGATACTTCTTAGAATGCTATATTCTTCGACACCACCATGAAACAAGACATTTCTTGTATCCCGGATCAATTGCGACCCCAAGAGATCCCTAAGATTTTTTCCAATAAGTTTAAACATGTTAGTTATGATAAAAGGTTTTACACTGACGGATCTAATCTAGATGAGTCCACTGGCTTCGGTGTTTTCCACAAAAATTTTACCGCCTCCTACAAACTCGATGCTCCTGCTTCCGTGTACGTCGCAGAACTTGCTGCTATTCAGTACTCTCTTGGAATCATCGAAACCCTACCCATAGACCACTACTTCATCTTCACAGATAGTCTCAGTGCCATTGAGGCTCTGCGATCGATGAAGCCTGTGAAGCACACCCCGTATTTCCTGGGGAAAATACGGCGGTTTTTAAGTGCTTTAACAGATAAAAATTACCGGGTTACCTTAGCGTGGGTCCCTTCTCATTGCTCGATTCCGGGCAATGAAAAGGCTGACTCTTTAGCTAAGGTGGGTGCTATTGATGGCGATATTTATGAAAGACCAATTGCTTATGATGAATTTTATAGCATTTTGCGTCAGAGAACACTCAACAGTTGGCAATCATCATGGAACTCAGATGAACTGGGACGGTGGCTACATTCCATTTTTCCTAAGGTATCGACGAAAGCATGGTTCAAGGGGTTGGATGTAGGTCGGGACTTCATTCGCGTGATGTCCAGACTGATGTCCAATCACTACACGTTAAACACGCATCTCTTTCGTATAGGGCTTGTAGACAGTATTCACTGCGTTTGTGGCGATGGCTACCATGACATCGAGCATGTTGTTTGGTCGTGTGCCGAATTCTGTGATGTTAGGTCCGAGCTTATAGATTCCCTCCGGGCCCGAGGAAAACAACCGAACGTACCCGTTAGAGACATTCTGGGAAGCGGTGATCTCCAGTACATGACACAACTGTACTGTTATTTGAAAAAGACTGACATTAAAATTTAATATTCTTTTGTCTATTTGTCAGAATACCCGTACACGACGCTGGAGACACGAACACGAAGAGCCTAAATCTATGTTTAAAAAACAAAAAAGAACACCAGTCGAAACACAAATAGATCGTATATCTTAATTAGTTTTAATCAAGAGTTGTATTTCCCTCCTCTCACCTTAAATCCCCACTAGCTCGTAGTCGGCCGCGAGAATAAATAAAAGGCCTCCCTCTTTTCCCTGCTAACGTAGAATTAATACGAATTGTACTTGGCTCAGTAAAACAGAAAATGTATCGTGCCGTGTCAAATAAACTAATTTTAAACCGACCGCAGTTTCGGAGAAGCCGATTTTAAAACTCTCTCGCTCGATCATTCACAATGTATGTTGAACGGAGCAAACTAGAGTATGATCGGCAGCATGTGGCGTGTTTTATTTTCGTTTCTCTCGTTCTTTACTTGTTCTTGACTGGCTGTCTGAACGGTCAAAAAACGGTCGATGAATGCTTTTTTCGCTGTATCGGGTGGGATTGGGGCACTGCTTACAGATGCACATTATTTTTTGGTGGAGAAGTTTGTTGTTGTTGTTGATGTTTAGCGATAATTGCTTGAGGACAAATGAGGTGGAGATATAGTTTGAATATTTCTTCATGCGAAATGCTGAAGTCCGTCGTAATTATACGTCGCAAAGCGCCGACAGGCACAAGTAGTGTTTTTACTTCTGCCAACGGGGTTAGCATTATACCATATGTTGCGTTGCGCGCGGCTGTAATTTATATTTTTCCGAAGCTATTCAGATTCTTGCTTCGCTTATATCATTTGCCCAACAGATAGGCCGATATACACTCTATTCTTTTTATATCCATCGTTATCAGTAGGCTAATTTTCCTTCCTTTTCTGATTCGTTATGCATAAATAGTGGAAAATGTCAATCCTCATGCCCTGACAAATCACGTTCTACAATTGAGTTGATAGTTTTGTGATGTATTGGTTGATAACCGTCTTACAAACTGTGTTTTTTTAGATGCAATAAAATAAATAAAGGTAAATTGTACTTTCTCTCTGTAAATCAGCAGAAACATTAGAGGCCACCTAAATTGAATTGTTGAAACTAGTTCAATTTTACTTGTGAGTTGTTAGTTGTTTCTGATACCCAGGAGCGGATTAAGGCGAAGGCGAAGCAGGCGGACTTCAAAATTGATGTTTGTTGCATGAAGAGGATCATCAACAAGGTATGGAGAACACTATTAATGTATAACGAAAAAGAATTTCCCGCATACAAATTGACTTGAAAAATTAGCCTCCTGATAACTATCGAATTTAAAAGTATCTATCTGTTAGGCCGATGATATACAGGTCGGACTCGATTAGAGACTCGATTATATATTGACTCGATTATACAGGTAAGTTCCGTTTTTAGCATGTTCCGTTTTTGGCACGTTCCGATTTTGGCAACTTTTGTTTCCTTTTTTGGCAACACATTTTTTTTCTAATTCTTTCTAATCTTTTACTGATTGGCGATTCAAAACTAATCCTTATAGTTCTCTACTAGTGTAAATACATACAATATATGACACATTTTTGACAAATCGACTCAGAGGCTGGCAATGTTCTTTTAGAATTTAATGAACATTTGTGAGTGTGTAGGCCTTACTACACTAGAAAACTTTGCATACTTTTTTATTGAAAATTCATCCAGACTATCTGTTTCGACAGGAACCGGATTTCGGACTCGTGAACTGAATGTGACACTTATTTTCACTTATTAAAAAACGACAGTTTATTATTAGCGACAAATTGCTTAAAGCGACTATAAGTTTATTTGTTCTGTATCGGTGGAGAATTATTTGCGATCTGCGCGCACTGTTGGTTGTGAGATAACTGGCTTATTCTAATCAAATCTGATTATTTTATCGCGTCGGGTGGACGATATGTAACTGATAACCGGAGAGTGAGATCTGATAGGACGCTGCTAATGGGAGCGTGAGTGTATGGACCAAACTTATCGTTAGGGTATCATGCTATATTGTGTCCAAACATACCGCCCACCTTGGAATCCCTGCGATTGCAACTGATTTAAACTTATTCTAAACTATAACCACTCTACGAAAATTAACTGATCTTGCTGACGACGTTTTTTAAGCTGATAACATTTGCTTCATTTAGTGTGATTATCAATGACAAATCGTTGTTCTCTGGTACAATTACTGGACGAATTTTTTTTCGTTTAATCGATGCTGGACGAGGTTTTCTTCTGCTGCAGATACTGGTTCACTGCCTTTCCTTGTACTGGGTGCTTTGGCTTACGGCTGATTTTAGTTACGGTCGATCATCTATACTCCTGGCAATGCATCTACGGACATCTGATTGTGCGGGCTCCACAATGCTGCATCAGCGGACGGCTATACTGTAAGATGAGAGGGTGCTTTTTAATCAATATAACCCAAACAAAAAATGACTTCCCTGGAGTGGAGGCCACCTGGCCTCCGCTGGTCTGGAGCACCGACGATGCCTACGGTTGTAGGGACGGAAACTGGATAAAAGATGACTGAGTGCTCGATGTTGCATCTACGGTCTTGTGGTTCCATGGGTTGATGATAGGACGGGTTGCTTAAAACGGATGCCAATGCACTAACGATATCTCTGGTCGCTTGACGGAATACTGGTAGGGCTTTACCAGATGGATGAGTATGTTGACTTCTTGACTTATTCTGGGAATATGTCCTCCTACTGTGATATAAGGATTGCGACATAATCAGAGACCTTTCCTGATGACGGACAGAACACCACCATGGACTTCACACATGCAAAACGAAACATTAGTAGCTTGTCACCCCAGACTAGCTGATGACAGATGGGTGCAAAGGAATTTGTAGACTTCAAGAACCGGAACTTAGAATAATGTTGGCAGTAGTTTAATGCAATGGTAAAAAAATCGTCCGAGCATGACAACGTGCAGATCAATTCTGCTCTGACTGTAGATTATCGCGTATAGGAAGGACACATACCTTCGATATTGCCCTTTGGTACTGACCGTCTTGTGCCTTTATAGTGACGACACGTATATTGCCATCTGATCCGGCATGGATATCGATGACACGACCCAGTTTCCATTTTAATGGGGGCAGTCTATCCTCTTTAAGGAGAACCAGTGTTCCGATGAAAACATTATCACGCTTGCGGGTCCACTTGGTTCGATTATGGAGATCGGAGAGATATTGCGTCGACCACTTGTTCCAGACTTGCCGAACGTAGTCTTGCGCTTGCTGCCACATCGAAAGACGATTTGTCTGAACGGTTTCTAACGACGGTTCAGGAATCGCTGTTAATGGTCGTTGGATTAAAAAATGTCCAGGGGTCAACGCATCGAAATCCGTAGGATCGTTACTGATAGGTGTGAGTGGGCGTGAATTCAGGATCGCTTCGATTTGCGACAACACCGTGGTCATCTCGTCGTACTGGAGTATTCTTTCGCCGATGGCACGCTTGAAGTGTCCCTTGAAGGACTTTACTGCGGCCTCCCATAGACCCCCAAAGTTGGGCGATCTTGCCGGAATAAAGCGAAATTCGATGCCTTCCTCGTTTGCTCCACAAGTCACTGAATTTTGGAAGGTTTGTTCGATGAATAATTGCCGCAATTCGTCTAATTGTCGCTTGGCCCCTACAAAGTTTGTGGCATTGTCACACATTATCAGCGCCGGTTTGCCTCTACGAGCTACGAATCGTTTAAGGGCGGCCATAAATGCTTCGCTGCTTAGATCACTTGCGAGTTCGAGGTGCACAGCCTTGGTAACAAGGCAGACGAAAATGGCGACGAACTGCTTCGTGGCGACTGATCGACGAACAGGGTACTTAATTAGGAACGGCCCACAGTAGTCCACGCCTACCCTTAGGAATGGAGGTGCCGGGGAAACTCGTTCTGATGGCAGGTCAGCCATAAGCTGCTCCAAAACCTTTGGCTTGCTTCGAAAGCAACGGACACATTCGTGTATGACTGAGTTGGCAAGGCTTCCGATTCTTGTAATCCAAAATCTTTCACGTACAGTGGACACGAGGAGCTGTTGTCCACAGTGAAAATGTTTGCTGTGGTAATGTTGCAGGACCAGCCTCACCAATGGATGATGGTGGCTTAAAATCATCGGATGCTTCCGATTCTCCGATACTGGTGCCTTGGCAAGGCGACCTCCTACGCATAGTATACCGTCGACAAGTATTGGATTTAACTTACTTAACGACGAGGATGGACTAATGGAATTCTTTTTGCTTAACGTCGATATTTCAGCTGGAAACGATTCTCGCTGTGCTAGATGAGTCAAGAATTTTAACGCTTGCTCATGCTCAGGATGTGTCAGGAACCCTGCGAGACGTTTATGTCTTTGCCTCACGTTATGCACGAACCGACGTAGAGCTGCGACCAATCTTACTAAGCTGAACAGAGATGAACGGAGGCTAAACAATTCGTTTGGAGATTCAGGCGTTACTGGGAGCGCAACTACTTTCTTTTCCTCTAGAAATGTAGGATCTATTTCCTCTTCTGGAAGTTTCGATGGCCAGGTACTCATTTCATGACGAAGCCACAGAGGGCCCTAAAACCACAACTTTTCGTACTGCAGCTGAGCTGGAGTCATCCCACGGGAAATGATATCAGCAGGATTATCTTCACCGGCTACGTGGTTCCAAGTGCATCCTTTCGTGGCGTGTTGGATTTCGGAAACACGGTTAGCTACGAACGCCTGCCATCGTGATGGCAGTGACGACAACCAATATATCACGATTGTGGAGTCAGTCCAAAAATGAGCTGTGTGCTGAATCGAGACGCTGGCAATAAACTTTTCATACAGATGACAGAGCATTTGGGCTCCGCAGAGTTCCAGTCGAGGTATAGTCTGTGCTCTTTTCTTTCGTTTGGGATCTTCTAGTGGTGCAACCTTAGATTTTGCCGTAATCAGGCGAACTTCTACTGCACCACTGAACGTGGTACTACGAAGATATAGGCACGCTCCATATGCCTTGTTGGAGGCATCACAGAACCCATGTATTTGAACAGAAGTTAGCTCCGTACAGCATCCCAGACAACGGGGAATTGATAAAGACGAGAGAGCAGAAAGATTTCGTCTGTATTCCAGCCAGAAATTCTGTAATGATTCGGGTAACGGCTCGTCCCAGTCGCACTTCTGCTTCCACAACTCCTGCATAAAGATTTTTGCAAGAACTACAACTGGCCCTACCAGGCCGAGAGGATCGAACAGCCGAGCTGTATCCGCTAGTACAATACGTTTGGTTAACACTACGTGCGCATTCCATACAGGTGAATGGAAGAGGAAACAATCGGAAGAAGTGTCCCAGAGTAACCCGAGTGTTTTCACTGGACCGCTCGACGAATCAAGCTCTCGAGCCGGTCGTCTGTCAACAAGATCAACAGGTAATTGGTTCAACAGCTCACTAGAGTTGGAATTCCATTTTCTCAAATTGAAGCCACCGGAGGAAGTGAGCTCGATCATCTCTTCGGATAATTTAATTGCAGAGTCAATATCGTTGGCTCCAGTCAACATGTCGTCGACATAGAAATCATTCCTTAGCACTCTCGCCGCAACAGGATACCTTTCTGCTTCTAGGTCTGACAGACGCTGTAGACACTTGGTTGCCAAGTACGGCGCACATGCGGTACCATATGTCACGGTAGTCAGCTGGTAGGGGCGAATTTTCTCGGTCGGAGAAGTTCTCCACAGAACGCATTGAAGTCGTTGATCTGACGGACACACCTGTATCATCCGGTACATTTTCTCCACGTCACCAACGATGGCTATTCGGTGGAGACGAAAACGTCACTGAATCGACAGAAGATCATCCTGTACAATTGGACCGACCATCAGGGCATCGTTTAATGAGACACCCGTAGATGTCTTACAGGATGCATCGAAAACTACACGCAGTTTAGTGGTCGTACTATCCGGCTTTAATACTGCGTGATGCGGAAGAAAGTATATGGGAAATTCTGGATCCTTCTCGGTCACCAACTTCATGTGGCCGAGTTGCTCGTATTCGTGGATAAATTGATAATATTGCGCCTTTAGTTCGGGGTTGGCTTCCAATCGTCGTTCCAAGGCTAGGAAGCGTTTGGCAGCAATAGTTTCACACTCTCCAAGCTGCTGCAGGACGAATTCCTTTTTTGGCAACGATACTATAAATCTTCCCTCGCAATTTCGAGTTGTCGTCTGATCGAAGATCGTTTCACATGTGGATTCTTCCACTGATTGTGTGCTATTCGACTTGCAGGACTCTACCTCCCAAAATCTCGCCAACTGGTCATGGATGTCCGCCAGAGTACACGAGAATGAAACTGCTTGTGGTGGATTAGTCGACTGGGTTGAGATACGTCCTGACACTATCCACCCGAATACAGTGTTTTGCAGAGTGGGGCCTTCTTCACAAATGCTGCTGCGCCCATCGACGAGAAGATCGAAGAAATATTCGGCACCGATAATGATATCGATTTTCCCTGGTTCACAGAAATGGGGATCGGCCAACACTATCTTGGATGGGAATTTCCATTGATCGATGCTGACTCTTTGAGCTGGTAATGTGGCTGTCAGCTCCGGAAGTACGTAGAATGACATGTGTTTACTGTAGGATGAAATCGTCTCGAACCGGGGAAGGACACAAGCGCTTACCCGTCTTCGGGATATGGATTTAGCGCCGCCTATTCCTTGAACAGCTAGGTAATCAGAATGTCCGTGCAGTTTCAATTTTTGACTAAAGTTGGTGGTCATGAAACAAAATTGTGAGCACGAATCTAGCAGAGCTCGAGCTAGTCGTGTTACCCCGTACTGGTCTTTAACACAGATCACGGCTGTGGAGAGAAGGACATCTCCAGTACTCTTTTTGGAACTTACTGACAATGAAACTGTGTTTTGATTTGTAGTGGGTTGAGCTTGTGTGGTGGACAGTGGCTGAGTGTTAGATGAGTGAGCAACCGGGAGAGCACTTGTTGTGGGTGGCATGGTTGGAAGGTGTACGTGTTGGCTTTGATTGTGTAATTGTGTATGTAGTTGCTGCTGGTTTGTCATTAATGGTTTTTTCTGCGACGGGACGGAGGATTTGTTGGTGAGAGATGATTGGTGAATCGGCTCAATGTGCAAGAGTGAGTGATGTTCCTGTTGGCAATGGTGGCAGGAACCTTTGCCACATGACTTCGCTTGATGTCCGGCAGATAGACAGTTGAGGCATAATTTACTTCGCCGAACTACATCGAGTCTTTCTGATACCTTCATCTTCAGAAACTTGAAACAACGGAATGCAGAATGAAACGCTTCCCCACAAAAGGTGCACTTATTCCACGAGTGAACTGCAGCATTACTCACACTCAACTTGGTCCGTTTCTCCAGAAATGTAGTGGCTTTACTCGCTGTAACAGATTGCAATACAGAGCAGTGCCCGCGCAGAAAATCAATTAAATTTGAGTATGTTGGAACCGCCTTCGAATTATGGTGGGATTCCCAGTGTCTAAG
Source organism: Wyeomyia smithii (assembly GCF_029784165.1). Taxonomy (NCBI): domain Eukaryota; kingdom Metazoa; phylum Arthropoda; class Insecta; order Diptera; family Culicidae; genus Wyeomyia; species Wyeomyia smithii. The sequence continues at coordinate 132,622,316 of NC_073695.1, forward strand.
TGTAATCGGATCCAAGCGTGAACAGATCATGTACACCAGGATGGTACTCCAGTTTGCCGTTTTTTCTCCTATTTTGTCCAGCATCAACAGGTTCTTCTCAAACTCGCCGATCAACTTGCTAAGAGACTCGTAGCTCTCCTTTCTCATCACCTCAACTGAAAATAGCGAATCCAAATGAGTCTTCACTATTAATTTTTTATTTTCATACTTCCGCTCCAGTGTAATCCAGACCACTTCGTAATTTGCTTCGGTTATTTCCACTGAGTTAATTTCTTGGAGTGCTTCTCCAGTCAACGCAGATCTAAGGTATGTGAATTAATCCATAGCTGATAATTGTTGATTCTCATCAATCAGGCTACGGAAAGTATCACGAAAGGTGACCCAATCTTTAAGCTGTCCGTTAAAACTTGGCAAACGTATTTCGGGCAACTTTACTCTTGAGACGCCTGCTGGAACCACTTCTCTCACAGGATGGGAACTAGGCATAATATCAACAGGATTAGGCTTGGGTAGGAGTCGTGTAAATGCTGCCTTAAGCTTGTAGTAGATGGCTTCAATTTGCATCACGATCTTCACATTTGCTTCCTCCCTTTCTTCTTTTAGGACGGCAATACGGGCGGTTCGTTGCTTCTCAGACTCCTTTGAATCAGGTTCTCCTTCACCAAAAACGTCATCAGTCAGCAGCTCTATTTTACGACGGATAGCATGAAATTCTTGAAATACTTCCTCTAACCTCTGCATACGGATCGCCACCTGGTCAGCTTGTTCGGGATTGTAATGTTCGACGAAATACAACATCCCTTCCAACGTCTTACGGATGTTTCTATCCTGCTTCTCTAATTCACGCAGATCGTTACTCATGATTATTTACTGGCGCAGAATTGCCACCGTACTGAATGAGAAATAATAGGACACTTCACTGCCACCAATAATATATCACTTCCACTATCGCTGGTTTTTTTTTTATTTAAATCACTCACAATCGACTCGACGTCCCGCGCGACTCGCGAAATAATCGGCAAATTGACAACCAAAGCAGACAATCAACTGTAGAAAGAAAAAGCCAACAATTCTAAGACCAACCACCCAACCCGGGGAGAAATTGACTCAAATGCAGGGCTCAATCCCGAAGAAAGCATACACTCAATGTTAAAATTTCAATTTTATTGCCACTTATTTCACCACATGCAATTTTTCGGTAGCATATCATGCAAGCCACCCTACCACACCATACAAATCATGCAATTTTACTTCCCCGGTTACAGCAGCTTTGGTGCTATTGTTGCGGCTAGTGTGAATTCCACTTGCATCAGCCTCTGTAGCAGGAACGTGCTCGGTTGGTGATCTCCAAAATGGCGAATTTCGTTGCAGCAAATCAGGAACAACTCGTTTCAACAAAGCTGCCACTGGTATAAAAACTCCATTGTACAAATCCAAAAGTTATTCTATTGTTCGTCCATAGGTCACTTGCTATTGTTTCTTTTATGCGATTTTCATATCGCTTTTATCACAAAATTGTTCCAGAAATCCGGTTCGAAGGACCAAAAAATGTTTCGACAGGAACCGGATTTCGGACTCGTGAACTGAATGTGACACTTATTTTCACTTATTAAAAAACGACAGTTTATTATTAGCGACAAATTGCTTAAAGCGACTATAAGTTTATTTGTTCTGTATCGGTGGAGAATTATTTGCGATCTGCGCGCACTGTTGGTTGTGAGATAACTGGCTTATTCTAATCAAATCTGATTATTTTATCGCGTCGGGTGGACGATGTATAACTGATAACCGGAGAGTGAGATCTGATAGGACGCTGCTAATGGGAGCGTGAGTGTATGGACCAAACTTATCGTTAGGGTATCATGCTATATTGTGTCCAAACACTATCATTTGAAAAGGTCTGAAGTTTGAACCTCTTTTCCATATATCGATATATCTAAACAATGAAAAACCAAAAAATGATTTGAAAAAAAGGACATCTCAGATTTTTTTTGGCACTAGTATTTTAGATAGACAATTCAAGAGTGTGAAAAATGTTTAAGAAAAACGCATGCAATTTTTTGTAAATAAAATTCCATGTTTTCTTCTTGTTTATATGAATAATGAAAGTTTTGTCTCCAACTTCAGAAACATAAATTACTTAACAAAATGTAGAACAAGACAAACAAAGTACTGTTTTTCGAAAAAAAATTCATTAAATAGGTAAGCCATAAAATATTTGTTACATCCAAATTTCCTCAATTTCGAAAAAACAACAACATTGATGCGAAACATTGCGAACATTGAATCACGAAAATATAAAAAAATAGTTCTTCACTAGCTTTACTCAAAATTTTATAACAAATTATCAATGATGGCCTTTTGAGCGATTTTAATTGTTTGAAGATAAAAATGCTACAAGAACAAACAGCACTGTTTTTCCACGTTGTTATCTTTCAACATATTTTTGACGCTGTTCCGTGGAACATTATGTTCAATTCATTTGGTTATAAACAGTGGTGGGCACCGCTAACGCTAATCGCTAAGTTGCTAACCGGAAAATTTAGCTCGATAATCGCTAAACGCTAAACGCTAAACCCACATTAGCGGAACTTTCGCTAATCGCTAATCGCTAACTTTTTAATATGTAATAGTCATATCGCTATATTTATTGCTCGTGTTTTGTTAGATTTGGACAACTTTGATCTGTTTCGGTTAAACAAACGAAAACAATTACTTTTTAAAGCTATTTACAGTAAGAGGTTCACGAAACGGTATTCATATTTGATTTTGTAAAAACAAGAATAACAAAAGTTATTTAGCTTGCATTGAAAATAGATACTCTTAGGAATGTTTTCATAAAAATTCAATTATTATCTGAATCGAAAAAGTAGAACCAAAGTTGTCATAATTTCAAGCGCATTGCAATTTACCAAAGTTCTTGGTGTACCGAAAATTCAATCTAGACCTTGTGCTTGTTCTTCAAAATGCTCCTGTGGCTTGTACGATAACTGGAACTCCATTCTACGGCAAAAAAACTGACAAAAGTAGCTTTTGCAGTAAAGTATGTTCATCTTTCAAAGCAATTTACGTTCGCCATCAGCAATTCACAGTTTTTCTAAATATTTCTATTGTCGCTTCTCACCAGATTTAGCGGATTAGCGATTAGCGTTTCGAAGGCCAAAATTTTAGCGACGCTAACAGTTTCGCTAACCAGCACTTCACTCGATAATACCCAATGACTATTCAGCAATAGGACAAGAAGAAAAAGAATATATGAGACTAATCCTTCGTTGCGCCTTAAGTGATCAGTTGAATTTTCACTCGTGAGACAAAATTAAAGACACTTTCGGGTGAATGTAATGTCTAACTAATATTTTAATGTAGTTTACCAATATTCAAAATGATAAAAAAGGAAAAATATGCTCAGAAAAAAAATGTTCCGTTTTTGGCACAGTTCCATTTTTGGCAACTGAAAATCGAGAAGCGTGTTGCCAAAAACGGAACATACCTGTATTAATTTCACCGAAACTCGTTTTGTCGATGGTTGACACAAAGGTGGTCAATGATGTGGCAGGTAGTCATTCGCAGCAATGTTATATTTGCTTGCGATCTGGCAAGAATTTTAATGCCTTTAATGCTCAAAAATTTAACCCTCAAAAATTTAAATTTAATTTAAAAATTTAATAAACTTTAAAATATTCAAAATTGACCCCTGATGAATTGAAGTATGTTTTCTCTCCACTTCACGCTCGGATTCAAACTATGGAACTATTATTGAACATCAGCTTTCGGTTAACATTGCCCAAGCCTTCATGGCGTGTAAGTAAAGAAAATGAAATCTTAAAAAAGAGCGTCAGGTTTTGATACGACAAGCTCTGAAGAAACGATTGGGATTGAGGCTTAATGAACCGCTCCCAGGTGGTGGGAATACGAACGATGGCAATACTGCTTGTCGTTTCTTCAGCGAAGTAGATTCAGTTGTGGAAATAACAGGAATCGATAAACACCTTTTCTCTAAATTTGCAATCCTGTTTACAGTAATAAACTGCAATCAAGAAATTGATATCGAGAATTTTGAAAGATATACTCAAGACACGCACAGGTTGTACCGGGAATTGTACGACTGGTACGTGCTTCCACCTACAGGTAATGAACTTTTGTTGCATGGTAGTGATATAGTTCGTACAGCTGCATTACCACTAGGATTACTGAGCGAAGGAGCACAGAAAACCCGGAATAAGTGTATCCGGAAATTCCGAAAAAAGCATACAAGGAAATTCAATCGAATCGCAAACCTGGAAGATGTATTCAAGCGGCTTCTTATGACGTCTGATCCTTGGATATCTTTGGATAACAGACGAATAGTTGAAAAACTGTCCTATCTACCGGGGGAAGCTCGGAATTTGCTAAAGAATTAGAATTCTACGTTTTTCAAAATTTGAAATTATTTATATTAGTTTGGCTCAAAAATGATAATAAAAGCAAGTACTAAACTGTAGTAATGTCCATTTATATTAAAAAAAACCTAAATTAATCCACCCAGCGGTCAGACCCAGCCTTTCTCATTCAAACTTTTATTTGTTTAAATAGGTTTACATGATCGCTTCAATCCAATAAATGTATATTCAATCTTTAGGTCCTAAAATATTGATGTTGTAATCTGTACATATAAAAATGCAGTCAGGTCTGTCTGCCTAGCTGTCTGTCTGTCTGATCCATATAGGCTCGAAAACTACCAAACCGATCGACGTGAAAATTTGTATGTAGGGGTATTTGGTGCCGATAAAGGTTCCTATGATAGTTTGCGACCCCTCCCTCTTCTGGAAGGGAGGGATCCCTCACAAATGTAAGATAAATTTCTGCACAACTCAAGAACGAACCAAGCAAATGAAACCGAATTTGGCATATGGATGTTTTAAGGGGTAACAAATATGTCCATAATAGTTGGACGCCCCTCCCTTTCCTGGAAGGGAGGGGTTCCATACAAATAAAACACAAATTTCTGCACATCTCGAGAACTAACCGAGTAAATGAAACCAAACTTAGCATGTGAATGTTTTCAGGGGTAACAAATATGTCCATAATGGTGCGACACCAAGAGCTAACCAACTAAATGGAACCATATTTGACAGGTGAATGGCAACAGATTTTTTCCAAAATCGACCTCAGGCAACATTGTAAGATGGCAACTTCCGGTTTCTGGAAAACAACCGAAAATGGCCGATTTCCACCCAATATAATAATATCCGGATCTAGAATGATACACGGGAGCTAAAATCGATCGAAATTGTTTTCAAATGCCATCATGAAATCCAAAATGGCGACTTCCGGTTTCGGAAAAACAGCGGCAAACGACCAAATACCACCCAATATGGGTATTTCCGGAACCGTAATGATGCACTGGAGCAACAAATCGACTTCAGACAACATTTTGAATTGTAAGATGGCAACTTCCGGTTTCTGGAAAACGGCCTGAAATGGACGATTCCCATTAAATATGAGTATCTCCGGAACCAGAAAGATGGACAGAAGCTTAAAATTGATCACAGACACAATCTTGAATTTTAAGATAGTGACTTCCGGTGTCGGGCAAACAGCCGGAAATGACCAAATACCATTCAATATGAATGTTTTTGGAACCAGAATTACGCCCAGATTACAGATATTGATTTCACAGGCAATTTTAAAGTCCAAAATGACGACTTTCGGTTTCTGCAAAACAGGTCAAAGTGACAAATACCACACAATATGAGTATCTCCGGAGCCAGAATGTTGCAAGTGGCTAAATATTGACTTCACACACCATTATGAATTGTGAAATGGCAACTTCTGGTTTCTGGAAAATAGCCAAAAATGGCCGATTTCCGTCTAATATGAATATCTCCGGATCTAGAATGATACACAGCAGCTGAAATCGACCACAGACCCAGTTTTGGATTCTAGGTCGGCGACTTCCGGTTCCAGCGAAACAGCCGAAAATGATTGAACAACATCCAATATGAGTTTTTCTTCAACCAGAATGACGCTCAGGAGCCAAAAATTATCTTAAATACCATTATGAAATCCAAGACGGCGACTACCGGTTTGTGAAAAACAGCATAAGTTTAACAAATACTATCCAATATGAGTATCTCTGGAACCAGAATGATGCAAGGAGCTAACAATTGACCTCAGGCACCATTTTAAATTGCTAAATGGCAACTTCTAGGAAACAGTCGAGAATGACCGAATAATACTCAATATGGATATTTCTGTAATCGAGATGATGCATAGAAACCAAACATTGACCCTGGACACCATTTTGAATTTGAAGACGACCACTTTTAGTTTCTGGAAAACAACCAAAATAACTAATTACCTCCCAATATGGGTATCTCCGGTGTCAGATTGATGCCAGAGAATCTGCTGAAAATGGCCGAATACCACCCAATATGAATATATTCAGAATTAAGGCGATGTACAGAAGCCAAAAGACGAGAATGTTGTCATTTCGATAAAACCAATCATTTTAAACGATTTGTTTTTTGACTTTGATCATATCTTATGGCTGATTCGTCGTGCATTTGCAGATTTTAAACACATCGCAAGGAATCAATGAATTTGGAACTTTCAAATATTACGACACCACATTCAAATTATGTTGAGGCCACATATATCGATCAAAGCAGGTATAGTTTTAAAAAGTCTTTGAATTTTTGCTTTTCTCCTAGAAAGGTATAGCAATCACTGGCAAAACCGAAAGTATAAAAGTGCTCCAAAGGGCCGAATGGCATATATCACTCGACTCAGCTCGACGAGCTGAGCATTTTCTGTATGTGTGTGTGTGTGTTAGAGATGGTCGGGTATGGGAAATTTGTTACCCGTACCCGACTCATCGAGGATTTTCAAACCCGAACCCGAAGTCGGGTTTGTTTGAAATACTCGTACCCGACCCGAACCCGAAAAATTTTGTTTTCAACTACCCGTACCCGACCCGTACCCGAAAGAAAAATCCCCGAAATTGCCGGTAGCCGACCCGTACCCGACCCGTCCTAGATTTTTATTTTATTTTTTTTTTCTAAATACCTTATTACCTCGCATATTTTATGCACTGATTGTCATATAGGGTTCCTCGAGATGATGGCCGGAGTTGGACTAGACCTGAGTGTTCATGTGAACGAATGTTAATGAACCAGAGTTCCAGGCGATGTATTGGTGCTCCCAGAATCCAGCGTAGCATCTGTCACTGAGAACATCCGCTCGTCTGATGTTGAAAAATTTGATCATTTTTTATCACGCAGCAAAATATCTATTCATAACTGGGTACGGAGAATTTGGGTTCCGTTAGTTATGTCATATTAAAATTAATCAGGGATTTCAATTATTTATTTTGTATGCATACGTATGATTCATATAAACTGCTGAAAATTTTTATTTTGTTAATTTACCCTACAAGCACAACACGGAGAATGGTGAAAAATGCATGCATGTCTGGTAGAGTTTGAATTAAGCGACGAGTTTTATGTGCACATCGTAGCAATCAGGAGACTCAACCGTGATGAAGTGTATAGTTCGAAACTGTTACCAAACGACTTTTTTTTGATACCAGAGTAATAATTACGTAGGAGGTCTGCCGAAAAGAGTTTATTTGCAAACATTGCTTACACGTTTAAACAACAAGAATGCTTGTAAAAAAATCGGCAAACTTTCAAAACTCGTAGCTTACCAAAGGACAGATATATTATGTTCCAGAAAATATGGTTAATTTCATTGCTTGTGTGGATGTTATTTTTTTATTTTTATTGTATATTCATTTCGTCAAGCAAATGTAGACTACATAAACATTTCATTAAAGTTATTATTTATAGTGTTTACAATGTTCTTGTTACGATACGATATTTCTAGTGTATTTCAGACAGTTTTTAATTTGTTTTTTTTTTTTTGATATTGTTATGCTAATGGTTTTACAATGTAGATTATACTGACACATCATTAGATTTTTTGGACCATTTTTTGCATAATTAGTCCTGCAATGTTTTTCTGTAAAAAGTTTTCTCGTTCTAAGATGCCGTGATGGTGTATTAAAGCTGAGTTGTGATAGAAATGCAGATGAGTCTATTGTCGTTCTCGTTTTCGCGGTGTACTACACTTTTTCCGTGCTATACTTTGCAGCTTCAAATATAACATTTTCAGTGTCATTGCATTGGTATGCGTAATAATGGGATAGCTGTCAATTCGTTTTGTTTTGGTCATAATCGCATTCGTCATTTTGTCTCGTTTCCATTTCATATGTCCATCTCGCAAATGTGCTGAGAAAAAATTTACCTGACACTTTACCACGTGGAACGAAAACCAAAACATACCAGTTTTGACACATACGTGTGAATGTGTTGGTAACTTCCTACAGCACACTCTGCTTTTTTCGGGTGTCATCAGTGACAGAAAAAGTGCAGGGAGAGACAGAAAAAGGGTAACACGAAAAATCAAATAAAACATTTTCGGTGTCAGAAGTGTCATTTGAGTGTCATTTGAGTGTAGTACACCGCGAAAACGAAAACGACATATACGATTTGAATTAATGTCATTGACGAAGAATAGCATTGCAAATTCGCGGCGTTGTTTAAGTGTTTGCAGACTAATAAGCTTGTAACGTGCTTCATACGATGGCAGAGGACATGCAGTCCAATTCAAGTTGCGAAGCGCGTAAAGAAGGAATTGTTTTTGGACTGATGAGATTACAATATTCTACAATAGGTCTAACATATGTAATATACAATAGTTTGATAGTGTACGGGTCTTGAAAATTGTGGCTGAATCGCTTAGCAAAGCCCAGCATACTATTTGCTTTACTTGTGATGGAGTTATAGTTTCATAAAAAGTATTTTTCGAATAAGTCCACGGTCAAGAAAAATGCAATCATTCTTCTATAGAAATCAATGATACCGTTACCGATGCAAATTTGTGCTGCGTCGTATCCGTTTCTCCCTCCCAGACCAAGACTATGCTAAAATACCTCTCTAGTGTGTGTGTGTGTGTGTGTGTGTGTGTGTGTGTGTGTGTGTGTGCAGATTTTTATTCTCACTCACTTTTCTCAGAGATGGCTTGTCCGATTTTCATGAAATTAGTTGCAAATGAAAGGTCTTGTTGTCCCATAAGATCCTGTTAAATTTTACTGTAATCGGATTTTTAGTTTAGAGGTTATGTATCAAAATGTGAAAATCACGAAACATCATTATCTCAAAAACTACACAACCGATTTGAACAAAATTGATTTCAAATGAACGGGCTACCTTGTAAATCCTTAACTTTTGAATTTTATGAAGATTGAACTTGCGGTTCAAAAGTTATGAAAACAAACGTGTTCTGAAGACTGTTTAATCTCACTTATGTTTCTTAGAGATGGCTGGACCGATTTTCATAAAATCAGTGTCAAATGGAACGTCTAGTTGCCCCATAAGACCCTATTGATTTGTTTCGCAATCGGACTATTACTTTGCCTGTTATGTTTAAAAATGTGATATCAGGCTATGAAAAGGAACATATTCCGAAGACTACTTGAACTCACTCACTTTTCTCAAAGATGGCTGACCCGATTTCCACAAAATTAGTGTCAAATGAAATATATAGCTGCCTTATAACACCCTATTGAATTTTACTGTAAGCGGACTGTAACTTCGTCTGTAATGTATCGTAATGTGAAAATCACGAAACTTCATTATCTCAGAAACTACACAACCGATTTGAACAATATTGATGTAAAATGAACGAGCTAGTTAAGAGGTAACTGATGAATTATGATTGAACACGTGGTTTAAAAGTTTGGCTGCTCTATACGTTCCCATTTCATTTGATTATAATCGAACTTAAGCAACCGTTATGTATTAAATTGTTAATAAAACAACGGAAGTCTATTATCTCAAAGATTACATGACTTATTTGAACATAACTAATGTCATACGAACGAGTCATCTCTCGAACTTACAAATAACAAACTTCATAACAATTTGATATGTGGCTCAAAAGTTATGGAAAGCGAAGAAATTCAAAGACTATTTAAAACTATACCTGCTTTGATCGATACATGTGGCCTCAATTTAATTGATTCCTTGCGATGTGTTAAAAGTCTGCAAATACACGACGAATCGGCCATAGGATAAGATCAAAGTCAAATAACAAATCGTTTGAAATGATTGGGTTTATCGAAATGACAATATCCTCGACTTTTGGCTTCTGTACATCGCCTTAAGTCTGAATATGTTCATATTGGGTGATATTCGGTAATTTTTAGCAGATTCTCTGGCATCAATCTGACACCGGAAATACCCATATTGGGAGGTAATTAGTTATTTTGGTTGTTTTCCAGAAACTAACAGTGGTCGTCTTTAAATTCAAAATGATGTCCAGGGTCAATGTTTGGTTTCTATGCATCATCTCGATTACAGAGATATTCATCTTGAGTATTATTCGGTCATTTTCGACTGTTTCCTAAAAGTTGCCATTTAGCCATTCAAAATGGTGCCTGAGGTCAATTGTTAGCTCATTGCATCATTCTAGTTCCAGATATACCAATCATGTTGGATGGTATTTGGTTATTTTAGGCTGTTTTTCACAAACCGGAAGTCGCCATCTTGGATTTCAAAATGGTATTTGAGATAATTCCTAGCCTCTGAGCGTCATTCTGGTTGAAGAAATACCCATATTGGGTGTTATTCGATCATTTTCGGCTGTTTTCCAGGAACCGGAAGTCACCAACCTAGAATCCAAAAGATGTGTGGTCGATTTCAGCTGCTGTGTATCATTCTAGATCCGGGGATACTCATGTCAGACGGAAAGCGGCCATTTTTGGCTGTATTCCAGAAACCAGAAGTTGCCATCCTACAATTCATAGTGGTGTTCTTGCAACATTCAGGCTCCGGAGATACTCATATTGGGTGGTATTTGGTCACTTTGGGCTGTTTTTCAGAAACCAAAAGTCGTCATTTTGAACTTTGAAATTGCCTGTGAAATCAATTTCTGTCATCTGGGAGTAATTCTAGTTCCGAAAACATTCATATTGAATGGTATTTGGTCATTTCCGGCTGTTTGCCAGACACCGGAAGTCACCATCTTAAAATTCAAGATTGTGTCTGTGATCAATTGTTAGCTTCTGTGCATCTTTCTGGTTCCGGAGATACTTATATTTAACGGGAATCGTCCATTTTAGACTGGTTTTCAGAAACCGGAAGTTGCTATCTTACAATCCAAAATGTTGCCTAAGGTCGATTATGGAATATATTTTTTACCACTAAACATTCACCTGCCAAATTTGGTTCCATTAAGTTGGTTAGCTCTCGAAATGTGCAGAAATTTGTGTTTCATTTGTATGGCATCCCTCCCTTCCAAAAGAAGGAGGGGTGTCAAAACATTATGAACATATTTTTTACCCCTTAAAACATCCACATGCCAAATTCGGTTTCATTTGCTTGGTTTGTTCTTGAGTTGTGCAGAAATGTATGTTTCATTTGTATGGGACCCCTCCCTTCCAGAAGAGGGAGGGGTCTCAAACTATCATGGAAACCTTTATCGGCACCAAAAACCCCTACATACAAATTTTCACGCCGATCGGTTCGGTAATTTTCGTGCCTATATGGATCAGACAGACAGACAGACCATTGCATTTTTATATGTATAGATTACAACATCAATATTTTTTAAGAGTGAATATACATTTATTGGATTGAAGCGTTCATGTAAATCTATTTAAACAAATAAAAGTTTGAATGAGAAAGGCTGGGTCTGACCGCTAGGTAGATTAATTTAGGTTTTTTTTTCTTTCCATAACTTTTGAGCCACATATCAAATTGTTATGAAGTTTGTTATTTGTAAGTTTGAGAGATGACTCGTTCGTATGACACTAGTTATGTTCAAATAAGTCATGTTATCTTTGAGAAATTAGACTTTCGTTGTTTTATTAACAATTTAATACATAACGGTTGCTCAAGTTCGATTATAATCAAATGAAAAGGGAACGTATAGGGCAGCCAAACTTTGAAACCACGTGTTCAATCATAATTCATCAGTTTACTCTTAACTAGCCCGCTCATCTGATAATAATATTGATCAAATCGGTTGTGTAGTTTCTGAGATAATGAAGTTTCACGATTTTCACATTTCGGTACATTACAGATGAAGTTACTGCTCGATTACAGTAAAATTCAATAGGGTGCTATGGGGCAGCTAGACTTATTAGTTGACACTAATTTTGTGAAAATCGGGTCAGCCAGCTCTGAGAAAAGTGAGTGAGCCCAAGTTGTATTCGGAATATGTTCCTTTTCAAAGCTGGATTTCACATTTTTAAACATAACAGGCAAAGTAATAGTCCGATTGCAAAACAAATCAATAGGGTCTTATGGGGCAACTGGGCCTACCACTTGACATTGATTTTATGAAAATCGGTGCAGCTATCTCTGAGAAACATGAGTGAGATTAAACAGTCTTCAGAACACGTTTCTTTTCATAACTTTTGAACCACAAGTTCAATCTTCATAAAATTCGAAAGTTAACGGTTTTTAAGGTAGCTCATTTGAAACCAATATTGTTCAAATCGGTTGTGTGGTTTTAGAGATAATGATGTTTCATTATTTTTACATTTTGATGCATAACCTCTAAACTATAAATCCATTTACAATGAAATTTAACAGGGTCTTATGGGACAACAAGACCTTTCATTTGCAATTAATTTCATGCAAATCGGTTCAGCCATCTTTGAGAAAAGTGAGTGAGAATAAAAATCTGCACATACACACACACACATACACACACACATACAGAAAATGCTCAGCTCGTCGAGCTGCCATTCGGCCCTTTGGAGCACTTTTATATTTCGGTTTTGCAAGTGATTGCTATACTTTTCTAGGAGAAAGGCAAAAACGAAAGGAAAAACCTAAATTAATCCACCTTGCGGTGAGACCCAGCCTTTCTCATCCGAACTTATTATTTATAAAATAGATTTACACCAACACTTGTTATGTCCAGTGCTTTGTAAAGGATCGCAAGTTGACTGTTAAAACACGAATGCGATCGCCTTCCGCAGTCAACTTGTCTGCTCGGCATAGTACAGCGATCGCCCGGAGAAAGAGCAGTCAAAGTGGAACTGAACATTTTTTTAGTTCCTAGGTGGCGGTCATTCGCTATAGCAGCGCTCGTTTATTTCGTTCAATCTTTCATTATGTATACGTTCAAGGCACAAAGTGAATAGGGCAGTTGGTACCATTTCAACAGCTTCGCTGAGTTGCGGGCCAGCGAAGACGGCACCAGTGCTTTGTAAAGGATCGCAAGTTGACTGTTAAAACACGAATGCGATCGCCTTCCGCAGTCAACTTGTCTGCTCGGCATAGTACAGCGATCGCCCGGAGAAAGAGCAGTCAAAGTGGAATTGAACATTTTTTTAGTTCCTAGGTGGCGGTCATTCGCTATAGCAGCGCTCGTTTATTTCGTTCAATCTTTCATTATGTATACGTTCAAGGCACAAAGTGAATAGGGCAGTTGGTACCATTTCAACAGCTTCGCTGAGTTGCGGGCCAGCGAAGACGGCACCGAAGGCGGGAAGTTAAGAATGAAATAATTTTCGGTCGCTTGCGCGGCAATTAACACATGTGATTTGCTATTTCCTAATTGTGTGCTATGCATCTGAGGTGGATGGCCTTTGAAGGTGTAAAAGAAATCATATTTTCTAATCAATATTTTGTACTGTAAAACGGGGTATCATTGATCAGCGGGGTAACATTGATCAGTTTTACCCTTCTCATGAATAGTTGAAATAAAACTGCCCCGTGATTACTTTCGCTAAATTTGAGTAAAACATCTTAGTCTTGTGTCATTCGAGATCTGAACAATATTGCATTGTTTGAAATTTTTTATTGTTTTGATAACCAAATTTAAAAATCAATTCTACCGTTATATTTCTTACTCTCAGTAAGTGCCAAAAAAGCACTTTATACTAGTCGAATATTAAACATTTCGTATTCATTGACACGTTTTCCAGATCCGTTATCTAATTTTCTCAATCAACTAGAAAAAAATTTTTGGAAATTTATTACATTTACAGTTAATTAATTTATGTATGTTAAGAAAGTCCATTTTTATGCTCTTACCAAGACATCATCCTGGCCTACGCCGTGTTTGGAAAGGCCTTGCATATATGATCAACATACGTTTTATGCAACGATTGCAGACTTACTTTTACTTTCTTTACGCGGTTGGTTGTACTGCGCTGAAAAAATCCGCGTATAAAAAACCGCGTAATTTAAAAAATCGCTTGAAAAAACTTCATTCAATAATAAGATCCGATTGAAAATAATGGCACGTAAGTAAATATAAACTTGAAAAATGATAAAAAAATGGTAACGAAACACACAAAATAAGTTTTAGTGCTTCTAAAATGAAAATTCATTGAAGAACATGACAATAACTTTTTTATAATAATTTTGCTACATGTTTAAGCTTTCGTTTCTTAAACGGAAGTAAATCGCAACGGCCCTGACTCGTATCGTTGTAAAATTATTAATGTATTTTTGTTTCTTCTTCCCGAATCAACGGAAATTGCCTGTTTTTTTTATAATAACAGCAAATATATTAAAAATATGCACTATCTAGATTAATAAAACAGAATATCTTATTGTCATGAACCATACGATTGATTTTTACTTTATTGCATTTACTTATACTAAACTTATTTCGCGTAAAAATAATCGTCACTGTGCTACAGCAATTTATAACTTCTTAAGTGATCTAGTGTAGGTTGTAGGTCTTGTTGAGTATAACATTCGCCCATACTAGAAATTTTACAAACACCCTCAAATTCTGAAGTAAGAGTCAAAATACGGTTTTTTGGACCTCAGCGCATATAATATTTTTTAACTCAGTCATTTATCAACCGATTTCTAATATTTAAGCAGTTTTAAAAAGGGGACAAATAGAGCTGTCAAAATATATACAGGTTTTTACTAATATCAATAAAACATGTTGAGTTATTTGAGTTTAAATATAAGTTTTTAGATTTTTCAACGCAGTTTTTCGACTTTATTTGAAATTTGCCGTCTATTGTTTTAAAAAACATACCACAATTATACTATAATTTTGAAAGTATATTTACTTTCGAATCAAATGAAAGAAGTTTTGCGAAAATCGGTTGATATTTGGCTTAGTTACATATTATTTAAAAAAAACCAGTATTTTTAGCTTCTATCGCTACAAATGATAAAAAAATGCAAGAACTTTTGATATGATTTAGTGTGGGTTATAGTTTTAGTCAAGTGTTACCTGCGCGTTTACTTGAAGTTTTTCAAAAAACCCCAAATTTTGGAAAGGCGAAAAATAGAAATTTTGATATACATAAATATGTTTAAAGAGTTTACCTATATGTGATGAATAGTTCTATAATAAATAAGATGATTTATAATTAATAAAATAAGATGATTTATATTATTTTTAAATTTTACCTATATGTGATAAATAGTATGTTACACTCAACAAGACCTATAATCTACACTAGGTTACTTCAGAAGTTCTTGCATTTTTTTTTTTCATTTGTAGCACAGTGTAATCCGCGTTATGTCAAAAAAAACCGCGTAAAAATTATCCGCGTTATTGTAAAAAATCGCGTAAAAAATGTCGCGTATAAAAAAACCGCGTGAAAAAGTCCCCAGTGTACTCGCGAAAAAGTGAAAAAACTAATCAATGTTACCCCGTTTTACGGTATATACCTACCTTTTTGAGTTGTTGCGAGCACGAATGGTGATTTTTCTTTAAATGCTGTTAATCAATATACTCCGATAACTTATTTTGATTTTTGAATTTCATAGATTCAAGTGCACTAATGCAGTGCAGACCATGTAACAAAACGAGACGATCAAAAGAATTGGAATTTTGTATTAAAACGTAATTGTATTTGGATACGACGGCCATGTAGCATGTATCACTTTCACTCTATGAAAAAACAACGGATACAAAAGTTGCGAGCGATTTATTAAAAAAAAAAAAAAATATATATATATATATATATATATATATATATATATATATATATATATATATATATATATATATATATATATATATATATATATATATATATATATATATATATATATATATATATATATATATTTTTTTTTTTTTTTTTACTCTCGCTTATTTACCGTCGGTCTAGTTCCGCCACTGTTGTGGCCAATCACCGACGCCCAGGGAGACGACTCCACACCCAGGACCCTTACTCACGACCCGTTTATTAACGAACCGGCGCCAACGGCTTTACTTCCTCATGCGATGGAAGGCGTGATCCCAGAGATTTTTCGCCTCAGAAAATCTCCCGGTGTCGGCTAGGATTGAATCTAGACCAGTTGGGTTGGTTGTGAGTGGATCACGCCACCTCACAACCATCGACACCTATGTCGGCGGTGGGATTCGAACCCAGGCGTCGAGCGTGGTTGGCGGAGACGTTACCAACCACACTAGGCCCCCGCTATATATATATATATATATATATATATATATATATATATATATATATATATATATATATATATATATATATATATATATATATATATATATATATATATATATATATATATATATATATATATATATATATATATATATATATATATATATATATATATATATATATATATATATATATATATATATATATATAGCGGGGGCCTAGTGTGGTTGGTAACGTCTCCGCCAACCACGCTCGACGCCTGGGTTCGAATCCCACCGCCGACATAGGTGTCGATGGTTGTGAGGTGGCGTGATCCACTCACAACCAACCCAACTGGTCTAGATTCAATCCTAGCCGACACCGGGAGATTTTCTGAGGCGAAAAATCTCTGGGATCACGCCTTCCATCGCATGAGGAAGTAAAGCCGTTGGCGCCGGTACGTTAATAAACGGGTCGTGAGATAGGGTCCTGGGTGTGGAGTCGTCTCCCTGGGCGTCGGTGATTGGCCACAACAGTGGCGGAACTAGACCGACGGTAAATAAGCGAGAGTAAAAAAAAAAAAAAAAAAATATATATATATATATATATATATATATATATATATATATATATATATATATATATATATATATATATATATATATATATATATATATATATATATATATATATATATATATATATATATATATATATTTTTTTTTTTTTTTTTTTTTTTTAATAAATCGCTCGCAACTTTTGTATCCGTTGTTTTTTCATAGAGTGAAAGTGATACACGCTACATGGCCGTCGTATCCAAATACAATTACGTTTTAATACAAAATTCCAATTCTTTTGATCGTCTCGTTTTGTTACATGGTCTGCACTGCATTAGTGCACTTGAATCTATGAAATTCAAAAATCAAAATAAGTTATCGGAGTATATTGATTAACAGCATATAAAGAAAAATCACCATTCGTGCTCGCAACAACTCAAAAAGGTAGGTATATACCGTAAAACGGGGTAATATTGATTAGTTTTTTCACTTTTTCGCGAGTACACTGGGGACTTTTTTACGCGGTTTTTTTATACGCGACTTTTTTTACGCGATTTTTTACAATAACGCGGATTATTTTTACGCGATTTTTTTTGACATAACGCGGATTACACTGTGCTACAAATGAAAAAAAAAAATGCAAGAACTTCTGAAGTAACCTAGTGTAGATTATAGGTCTTGTTGAGTGTAACATACTATTTATCACATATAGGTAAAATTTAAAAATAATATAAATCATCTTATTTTATTAATTATAAATCATCTTATTTATTATAGAACTATTCATCACATATAGGTAAACTCTTTAAACATATTTATGTATATCAAAATTTCTATTTTTCGCCTTTCCAAAATTTGGGGTTTTTTGAAAAACTTCAAGTAAACGCGCAGGTAACACTTGACTAAAACTATAACCCACACTAAATCATATCAAAAGTTCTTGCATTTTTTTATCATTTGTAGCGATAGAAGCTAAAAATACTGGTTTTTTTTTAATAATATGTAACTAAGCCAAATATCAACCGATTTTCGCAAAACTACTTTCATTTGATTCGAAAGTAAATATACTTTCAAAATTATAGTATAATTGTGGTATGTTTTTTAAAACAATAGACGGCAAATTTCAAATAAAGTCGAAAAACTGCGTTGAAAAATCTAAAAACTTATATTTAAACTCAAATAACTAAACATGTTTTATTGATATTAGTAAAAACCTGTATATATTTTGACAGCTCTATTTGTCCCCTTTTTAAAACTGCTTAAATATTAGAAATCGGTTGATAAATGACTGAGTTAAAAAATATTATATGCGCTGAGGTCCAAAAAACCGTATTTTGACCCTTACTTCAGAATTTGAGGGTGTTTGTAAAATTTCTAGTATGGGCGAATGTTATACTCAACAAGACCTACAACCTACACTAGATCACTTAAGAAGTTATAAATTGCTGTAGCACAGTGACGATTATTTTTACGCGAAATAAGTTTAGTATAAGTAAATGCAATAAAGTAAAAATCAATCGTATGGTTCATGACAATAAGATATTCTGTTTTATTAATCTAGATAGTGCATATTTTTAATATATTTGCTGTTATTATAAAAAAAACAGGCAATTTCCGTTGATTCGGGAAGAAGAAACAAAAATACATTAATAATTTTACAACGATACGAGTCAGGGCCGTTGCGATTTACTTCCGTTTAAGAAACGAAAGCTTAAACATGTAGCAAAATTATTATAAAAAAGTTATTGTCATGTTCTTCAATGAATTTTCATTTTAGAAGCACTAAAACTTATTTTGTGTGTTTCGTTACCATTTTTTTATCATTTTTCAAGTTTATATTTACTTACGTGCCATTATTTTCAATCGGATCTTATTATTGAATGAAGTTTTTTCAAGCGATTTTTTAAATTACGCGGTTTTTTATACGCGGATTTTTTCAACGCAGTACAACCAACCGCGTAAAGAAAGTAAAAGTAAGTCTGCAATCGTTGCATAAAACGTATGTTGATCATATATGCAAGGCCTTTCCAAACACGGCGTAGGCCAGGATGATGTCTTGGTAAGAGCATAAAAATGGACTTTCTTAACATACATAAATTAATTAACTGTAAATGTAATAAATTTCCAAAAATTTTTTTCTAGTTGATTGAGAAAATTAGATAACGGATCTGGAAAACGTGTCAATGAATACGAAATGTTTAATATTCGACTAGTATAAAGTGCTTTTTTGGCACTTACTGAGAGTAAGAAATATAACGGTAGAATTGATTTTTAAATTTGGTTATCAAAACAATAAAAAATTTCAAACAATGCAATATTGTTCAGATCCCGAATGACACAAGACTAAGATGTTTTACTCAAATTTAGCGAAAGTAATCACGGGGCAGTTTTATTTCAACTATTCATGAGAAGGGTAAAACTGATCAATGTTACCCCGCTGATCAATGATACCCCGTTTTACAGTACAAAATATTGATTAGAAAATATGATTTCTTTTACACCTTCAAAGGCCATCCACCTCAGATGCATAGCACACAATTAGGAAATAGCAAATCACATGTGTTAATTGCCGCGCAAGCGACCGAAAATTATTTCATTCTTAACTTCCCGCCTTCGGTGCCGTCTTCGCTGGCCCGCAACTCAGCGAAGCTGTTGAAATGGTACCAACTGCCCTATTCACTTTGTGCCTTGAACGTATACATAATGAAAGATTGAACGAAATAAACGAGCGCTGCTATAGCGAATGACCGCCACCTAGGAACTAAAATATATGTTCAATTCCACTTTGACTGCTCTTTCTCCGGGCGATCGCTGTACTATGCCGAGCAGACAAGTTGACTGCGGAAGGCGATCGCATTCGTGTTTTAACAGTCAACTTGCGATCCTTTACAAAGCACTGGTGCCGTCCTCGCTGGCCCGCAACTCAGCGAAGCTGTTGAAATGGTACCAACTGCCCTATTCACTTTGTGCCTTGAACGTATACATAATGAAAGATTGAACGATGTCGGCGGTGGGATTCGAACCCAGGCGTCGAGCGTGGTTGGCGGAGACGTTACCAACCACACTAGGCCCCCGCTATATATATATATATATATATATATATATATATATATATATATATATATATATATATATATATATATATATATATATATATATATATATATATATATATATATATATATATATATATATATATATATATATATATATATATATATATATATATATTAAAACTTATTCCAACCACAAATCGTATTATAACAACGCGAATGTTAAGCATCTTTTCGGAATTCTCTCGCTACGCCTCAAACGTAAGAATGCTTTAGACTGATTGACTGTTTTTTCGGTCGATCATGAACATAAACGAAAAACGGAATGGTAATGCAGACAGAACATTGTACGAAGTTTCCCGAACGGCCTTGAATACCGAGGCCGTGCTCCTTTTGCGGAAACAACTCACGCAGCCCGTTGCATATTCGTGAATGTTGAAGACTGATTGACTGTTTTTTCGGACGATCATGAACGCAAACGAAAAATGGTATGTGAATGCCGGTATGACGGACATGAAAGACAAAGCGGCGGTCCTTTTGCGGAAGCAAAGGTTGCACGCAGCTCGTTCCATATTCGTTCTGCTTTAAACCGTTCTTTGAAATTGAACATGCTGCAGATACAAGTTGAAAATGAGCGAAGGATCGCACAAAAAGGAAAGCATGTCACTGAACGCGAAAACGTTCAAGCGTCTTTTTAAAAAAGGATTTTTCAAAGCTCTGGTTATGTCCCTAAATTACGAACAGAAATCCAACAAGTTATGAAAGAATGTGTATGGTGTAAGGTAAATCGATGCCAAGCCGAAATTCCAATGATGGCTCCACTTCCGGTCCAACGAATAACAAAATCACTATGTCCATTCAATGCAGTTGGTGTAGATTACTTGGGTCCAGTAGAAGTTGTTGTTAATCGAAGGAAAGAAAAGCGATGGGTCGCATTGTTCACATGCCTGGCAGTACGTGCAGGGCACTTGGAGGTTGTACACTCTCTAACGACACAAGCATGTTTGATGGCCATCATACGGTTCATTGGTAAGCGGGGAATTCCAGATGAAGTCTTTTCGGACAATGGGACAAATTTTAAGGGAGCTAGTAAGGAATTGCTAGCCTGGATTAAGCGAATTAATATGGAATGTGCAGATTCACTAGTTGACAGCGTGATGAAGTGGAACATTAACACCCCCGGGACTCCACACATGGGTGGCATCTGGCAGAGGATGGTTAGGTCTGTGAAGGAAGCGATGAAAGCACTCGACGTTGGGTGTCGGCTGACGGATGAAGTTCTACTGACAACCCTTGCCGAAGCGGAAGACATGATAAATAGCCGACCACTAACGTACATATCCTAGGACTCAGCGGCGATAACTCCTAATCACTTTCTTCGAGGTGTCGTATAGTCAACTGACTTTTATGTGGAAGATTCGGTGAATTTTGCAAAGGCATTGCGAGACGCTTATAAACGGTCACAGTACTTAGCGGATCAGATGTGACAGCGTTGGTATAAGGAGTACTTACCCACGATTAACAAACGTACGAAGTGGTTTTTAGATAACAAAAAACTGGAAATAGGAGACCTCGTATTTTTGGTAGATGGTCAAAACCGCAAAAGCTGGATTAGAGGTATAGTCGAGGAAGTACTTGTTGGATCAGATGGCAGAGTCCGGCAGGCAGACGTACGGACAAGCAAAGGCATATTTTGGCGTGGCGTGGCCAACCTAGCAGTGCTGGAAGTTCTTGACGGTAAATCCGGAACACCTCATTGAAGGGTACCGGAGTTACGGGCTGGGCTGTGTTCACATCACTGGGTCTAGACTGTACGCCACACGCCCGATCAGAAACTTCAACTATGAGGTTCCGGTCTGGAGTATCGGGAGGTCATTCGGTCATTGATTGTTGACATCGAGTGGAGAGATAGGAGACAATAGAAAGTGAGGCAGCGTGAAATTTGGAAGCGATAAAAGCAAATTAATAATATAGTGAATATTAGATTAGTTCAAGAAGCAGTTACAGAAACGTTGCATACGGTAGATTTATCGGTATCAAGTGATACAATTATAATTATATTATTAGAAGTATTAATATATTACTTTTTTTAAGGGGGGGATTGGTTAGTAGCTTAAGTATTTATGATAAATATTAGTAAATAATGAGTATGTGTGTCCAATCACAAATGGTGACTTCTCAACACTGTTAGAAATTTGTAATTTTAATTGTTAGGATTTGTTTGCTTTCGCAATTAGGACTTATCATCATACTTGTCATACTTGTCAGAAAAGGGGAAGTAAACTTACAACTAACTGCTAACTTATTGGCTATAAGGAGAGCTTATCGTAGCAATTGAGGATTGCAACGATTTTTGTCGAAAATTGTTAATAATTTTATTTGACATAGTTTCTAATGGTTCAACACCAGTAAGTCTATGTAATTCGAGTGTACCAAACCAAGGAGGACGCTTCAAAATCATTTTCGAAATTTTATTCTGAATCCTTTGGAGCGTTTTCTTCCTTGTTGAACATCAACTTGACCAGATCGGTACAGCATAAAGCATTGCTGGTCTAAAAATTTGTTTGTAAATCAAAAGTTTGTTCTTTAAACAAAGTTTAGAATTCCTGTTAATGAGAGGATATAAACATCTCGTATATTTGATGCACTTGGCTTGTATACTCTCAATGTGCTCTTTGAAAATAAGTTTTTTATGCGGAAAAATTATCATTTGAGTTTTAGAAGCATTGGGAGAGATTTTCCACTTTTGCAAGTAGGAAGAAAAAATATCTAAACTTTTCTGCAATCGACTGCATATGACACGAAGACATATTCCTTTAACGGAAATGCTTGTGTCATCGCAGAACAATGACTTTGTGCATCCTGGAGGCAAATCAGGAAGATCTGAAGTGAATATGTTGTACAGGACTGGACCTAAGACTGAACCTTGAGGCACACCTGCTCTGACAGGAAATCTATCAGATTTTGAATTCTGATAGACAACCTGCAGAGTTCGATTAGTAAGATATTTTTTAAAATTTTGATAAGGAAAAGTGGAAAATTAAAAGTTTGCAACTACACAATCAAACCTTTATGCCAAACACTGTCGAATGCTTTTTCTATGTCTAAAAGAGCAGCTCCAGTGGAATAACCTTTAGATTTCTTAGCTCGTATCATATTATTAACTCTGAGCAATTGATGAGTAGTGGAATTCCCATGGCGAAATCCAAACTGTTCATCTGCAAAAATTGAATTTTCGTTGGTGTGTGACATCATTCTGTTAAGAATAATTCTCTCAAACAGTTTACTTATTGAAGAAAGCAAACTGATTGGTCGATAACTTCAAACTTCGGCTGGGTTCTTATCCGGTTTTAAAAGTGGAGTAATTTTTGCATTTTTCATTAATTTGGGAAAATATGCAATTGAAAATTTTCACTAAAAATTCCATTGTGCTTTCAGGGAGATGTTTGATTAATATATTAAAGATTCCATCGTCACCAGGTGCTTTCATATTTTTGAAATTTTTAATAATTGATTTAATCTCATTCAAGTTAGTTTCAATTATTTCTGCAAATAAAAAATTCTGGGAAGAAATTAAATCAAATCGACGTGTGACTTCATTTTCAATTGGACTCACAAAATTCAAATTTGAGTTATGAACACTCTCAAACAGCTGAGCAAGTCTTTGAGCCTTTTGTTCATTGGATACAAGAAAACGTTCACCATCTTTTAAAACTGGAATAGGCTTTGAAGGTTTCTCAAGAATCTTCGACAGCTTCCTAAAAGGTTTTGAATATGGTTTCAATTTTTCAACTTTAGTTTCAAAGTTTTGATTTCTCAGAAGAGTAAATCTATGTTTAATCCCTTTCTGCAAATCTTTATAAATAGTTTTAAAAACAGAACAGAATAATTCCTGGCATCAACAATCGCACATTTTAATGCTTCTAAAGCGGAATCAATATTCACTTCGTTTTGCAAATCAAGCTCATTATTGAAATTTTTCTCAATATGAGTTTTGGATCTTTCCCAATTAGCCTTGTTATAATTAAAAACAGAGCTCATAGGGTTTAAAACTGATTCATGTGGTAAAGAAAAATTTATTGGATTAGTTCAAGAAGCAGTTACAGAAACGTTGCATACGGTAGATTTATCGGTATCAAGTGATACAATTATAATTATATTATTAGAAGTATTAATATATTACTTTTTTTAAGGGGGGGATTGGTTAGTAGCTTAAGTATTTATGATAAATATTAGTAAATAATGAGTATGTGTGTCCAATCACAAATGGTGACTTCTCAACACTGTTAGAAATTTGTAATTTTAATTGTTAGGATTTGTTTGCTTTCGCAATTAGGACTTATCATCATACTTGTCATACTTGTCAGAAAAGGGGAAGTAAACTTACAACTAACTGCTAACTTATTGGCTATAAGGAGAGCTTATCGTAGCAATTGAGGATTGCAACGATTTTTGTCGAAAATTGTTAATAATTTTATTTGACATAGTTTCTAATGGTTCAACACCAGTAAGTCTATGTAATTCGAGTGTACCAAACCAAGGAGGACGCTTCAAAATCATTTTCGAAATTTTATTCTGAATCCTTTGGAGCGTTTTCTTCCTTGTTGAACATCAACTTGACCAGATCGGTACAGCATAAAGCATTGCTGGTCTAAAAATTTGTTTGTAAATCAAAAGTTTGTTCTTTAAACAAAGTTTAGAATTCCTGTTAATGAGAGGATATAAACATCTCGTATATTTGATGCACTTGGCTTGTATACTCTCAATGTGCTCTTTGAAAATAAGTTTTTTATGCGGAAAAATTATCATTTGAGTTTTAGAAGCATTGGGAGAGATTTTCCACTTTTGCAAGTAGGAAGAAAAAATATCTAAACTTTTCTGCAATCGACTGCATATGACACGAAGACATATTCCTTTAACGGAAATGCTTGTGTCATCGCAGAACAATGACTTTGTGCATCCTGGAGGCAAATCAGGAAGATCTGAAGTGAATATGTTGTACAGGACTGGACCTAAGACTGAACCTTGAGGCACACCTGCTCTGACAGGAAATCTATCAGATTTTGAATTCTGATAGACAACCTGCAGAGTTCGATTAGTAAGATATTTTTTAAAATTTTGATAAGGAAAAGTGGAAAATTAAAAGTTTGCAACTACACAATCAAACCTTTATGCCAAACACTGTCGAATGCTTTTTCTATGTCTAAAAGAGCAGCTCCAGTGGAATAACCTTTAGATTTCTTAGCTCGTATCATATTATTAACTCTGAGCAATTGATGAGTAGTGGAATTCCCATGGCGAAATCCAAACTGTTCATCTGCAAAAATTGAATTTTCGTTGGTGTGTGACATCATTCTGTTAAGAATAATTCTCTCAAACAGTTTACTTATTGAAGAAAGCAAACTGATTGGTCGATAACTTCAAACTTCGGCTGGGTTCTTATCCGGTTTTAAAAGTGGAGTAATTTTTGCATTTTTCATTAATTTGGGAAAATATGCAATTGAAAATTTTCACTAAAAATTCCATTGTGCTTTCAGGGAGATGTTTGATTAATATATTAAAGATTCCATCGTCACCAGGTGCTTTCATATTTTTGAAATTTTTAATAATTGATTTAATCTCATTCAAGTTAGTTTCAATTATTTCTGCAAATAAAAAATTCTGGGAAGAAATTAAATCAAATCGACGTGTGACTTCATTTTCAATTGGACTCACAAAATTCAAATTTGAGTTATGAACACTCTCAAACAGCTGAGCAAGTCTTTGAGCCTTTTGTTCATTGGATACAAGAAAACGTTCACCATCTTTTAAAACTGGAATAGGCTTTGAAGGTTTCTCAAGAATCTTCGACAGCTTCCTAAAAGGTTTTGAATATGGTTTCAATTTTTCAACTTTAGTTTCAAAGTTTTGATTTCTCAGAAGAGTAAATCTATGTTTAATCCCTTTCTGCAAATCTTTATAAATAGTTTTAAAAACAGAACAGAATAATTCCTGGCATCAACAATCGCACATTTTAATGCTTCTAAAGCGGAATCAATATTCACTTCGTTTTGCAAATCAAGCTCATTATTGAAATTTTTCTCAATATGAGTTTTGGATCTTTCCCAATTAGCCTTGTTATAATTAAAAACAGAGCTCATAGGGTTTAAAACTGATTCATGTGGTAAAGAAAAATTTATTGGAAGATGATCAGAATCAAAGTCAGCATGTGTGATCAAATCACTACCCGATCAGAGAGAAAAAACAAAAATGTAACAGAAGCTGTTATTTTGTTATGCAAAAAAACCTTTCAGGTTGTGTTTCAAATTAGATCCCGTTAGGTGTTAAAATAACAGAAATTATAACAATAAATATTCTACTAATATCAAACCCATATCAAGTTTTGTTACTAACGTATCAGCTTTCTAACAAAATGAGATAGCATGTGGAACAGTATAATAACAACCATTGTTATAAATTACAGGTTTTGATAGAGACGAAAAAAATGTGAGATTTGTCTCAAAACAACTTTGTTTCAGGATTTGTTTTTAAAACTCATTTAGATTATATTTTGATATCAAAAGCATATAGGAAAATACAAAATCGTATCAAATTATGTTATTTGTATCTCGTGTTGATAGAATTTTGTAATTTTTTTGTTATGCTCTTCTGATCGGGTACATACATGACTTTGATCTGTTAGCACCAAATCAATTGTTGATGGGTTTCTTACAGAAGAAAAGCATGTAGGACTATTCGGAGTCAAAATAGAATAGTATCCTGAAGAACAATCATTGAATAAAATTTTTCCATTGGAATTACTTTGAGAATTATTCCATGAACGATGTTTAGCGTTAAAATCGCCGATTATAAAAAATTTCGAACGATTTCTGGTGAGTTTTTGTAAATCACCTTTAAAATAATTATTGTGCTCGCGTGTGCATTGAAATGGTAAATATGCTGCGGCAATAAATAAAATCCCAAGTTCAGTTTGAACTTCAATTCCCAAAGTTTCAATAACTTTCGTCTCAAGATGGGGAAGAGCACGATGTTTGATTCGGCGATGAATTACAATTGCAACTCATTCTGTGACGAACACGATACTGATGTATCGGACGTGTGATCGGTGATCGCTCCGATAGAATATAAAACAAAAGACGTGTGAACAAGTGTTGGCATTGTTTGCCTGGTCGAGTGAAATAAATCCGGGTTCAAGGTCGCGCCTTTGTGCAACTGTTTCGCATCGTGACTACCAGCTGGTGCGTAAGCCGATTTGGCTGCTGGCTGAATTGTGCTACAGCAGTGGACGAGACACAAAAGAGGAAAAAGAAGAAGCCATCAGTTGACAGTGAGTTGTATCGCTGTGTGGAGTGATCTCACACCTGGCTCGCTGCTGGTGGCTGTTTGGTGCTGCTGTATTGGTGCTGCTGGCTGTAACGGCTGCAACTTCGAACGATCGGACAACCAACCTTACTGGAAGGGAGAAGCAAAAAGGTACGTGCTCTTGTCGGCGCTAGTGCGCTAGACTTAGCGGGATGAATGTAGATCCCTCGCCTCCCGCGCCACCATCCCCGAACCCCTCTGACCCTGACCCTTCTGTTACCCCCTCCCCTGTTCATTCTTCAGTCTACCCTCGCCCCAAGCTTTACCCAGACGGAGCCCAGGGCAGCTATACTGTCTATTTTCGGCCAAAGGCGGGACCGAAATCGAAACAGTTGAACCTCTTGCAGATTTCTAAAGACCTGACGAAGGAGTACAAGGGCGTGACCGAAATTTCCAAGGTCCGGCCTAACAAGCTTCGTGTCGTGGTCAGTAACCTGAAAGAGGCCAACGATATAGCTTGCTCTGAGCTCTTCACACGCGAGTATCGCGTTTACATACCCGCACGAGACGTGGAGATCGACGGTGTCATAACCGATTCGAGTCTGTCCGTCGAGTGTATACTGGCAAGTGCCAAAGGGTGCTTTAAAAACAAAACCTGTCCCGATGTAAAGGTGCTCGACTGCAAGTAATCGGTGGCAAAACAGTATACACCCCGTCAGACTCGTTTCGAGTTACGTTCGCCGGGTCAGCGCTACCAAGCCACGTCTCGATCCACCGGGTTCGTCTCCCTGTGCGATTATATGTGCCTCGCGTCATGAACTGCCTGAATTGTAAGCAGTTAGGCCACACCGCCGCCTACTGCTGCAATAAGACACGTTGTGGCAAGTGTGGGGAGAATCATGCGGATGATTCCTGCAGTAAAAATGCTGAAAAATGCATTCACTGTGGGGAGAGTCAGCATGAGCTCTCGACATGTGCGGTGTACATGCAGCGCAGGGATAAAATAAAGAGGTCTCTCAAAGAGCGTTCGAAGCGTTCTTACGCTGAGATGCTGAAGAAGACCGTTACCACTTCTCCCATTACATCAAACCCTTATGATCTGTTGTCCTCTGATGAAACCGATTCTGACGATTCATCAGCGGGAACATCTTACGCCAATCCTGGGGAGTCTAGAAAGAGGAAAAATATTTCCTCTCCTAAACTTCCCAGAAAAGGTCCTAAGATTTCTCAAAGTGAAATGAAAGTTACAAGCAAACCAAACAGTGCTGCGGAAAAACCGAAGCAAACTCCTCCTGGGCTTGCAAATTTAAAGTCCCAGAAGGAGTTCCCAGCACTGCCAGGAACATCTAAAACCCCAGAACATCTAAAACTTTTGCACATCCAGTTGATGAAACAAACTCTGGATTAGTGAAATTTTCTGACATTGTGGACTGGATTTTTGAAACTTTCAATGTACCCGATCCAATTAAAATTTTTCTTACAGCATTTCTCCCAACAGTTAGATCATTTTTGAAGCAGTTGACTGCCCAATGGCCCCTCCTTGCAGCGATTGTATCCTTCGATGCCTAATTCAACTGCGTATATGAAGGATTCTATCTCTGTCTTACAGTGAAATTGTAGAAGTATTTTACCAAAAATTGATTCGTTTAAAGTTTTGATAAATAAAAACAAATGCGATGCATTTTCCCTTTGTGAAACTTGGCTTACTTCAAATATTGATCTCAACTTCCATGATTTTAATATTATTCGCCTTGATCGAGACACCCCATATGGAGGAGTACTTTTAGGGATTAAAAAGTGCTATTCTTTCTATCGTATTAACCTCCCCTCGATTCCAGGCATCGAAGTTGTCGCATGTCAAATGACAATACAAGGTAAAGAGCTTTGTATTGCCTCAATATATATATTCCTCCCAGAGCACAGGCTGGGCAACGGCTGCTCTTTGATTTAATAGAACTTCTTCCCTCGCCACGTTTGATTTTTAAAGACTTCAACTCTCATGGCGTGGCTTGGGGTTTCCCTTACAATGATAACCGCTCCTCTTTAATCTATAACCTTTGCGATGACTTCGACATGACTATTTTAAACAACGGCGAAATGACACGTATCCCGAAACCTCCAGCGTGCCCAAGCGCTTTGGATCTATCCTTATGTTCGACGTCGCTACGGTTGGATTGCACATGGAAGGTAATCCACGATCCTCACGGTAGCGACCATTTGCCTATTCTTATTTCAATTAATAACGGGTCAACTTGCATGCGACCAGTTGACATTCCGTATGACCTCACACGGAATGTCGATTGGAAGTTATACGAGGAAATGATTTCAAAAGCAGTTGATTCGATTCAACATCATCCACCACTTGAAGAATACAACCTCCTCGCGGGCTTGATTCTTGACGCCGCGTTGCAAGCCCAAACGAAGAAATATCCCGGCGTAACGATTAAAGAACGGCCTCCCACTCCGTGGTGGGACCAAGAGTGCTCCGATGTCTACACGCAAAGATCCGACGCGTTTTTGGCCTACCAGAAGGGAGGTATACCTGGCGACTATTTACGGTATTCGGAGCTTGATACCAAGCTTAAAAGCTTGGCTAAAGCAAAGAAACGCGGATATTGGCGTCGGTTCGTGAACGAGACGTCGAGGGAGGCATCGATGAGCACTCTTTGAAACACAGCCCGAAGAATGCGGAATCGCGTAACGGTCAACGAAAGCGAGGAGTCTTCAAGTAGGTGGTTATTTGATTTTGCCAGGAAAGTATGTCCGGACTCTGTTCCTGAGCAAAACATTGTTCGCGATGCGTCTCCGGGCCACGACGCGATAGAATCACCTTTTACGATGGCAGAATTTTCAGTTGCCCTCCTGTCCTGTAACAATAATGCGCCTGGGTTAGATAGAATCAAATTCAACTTGTTGAAGAATCTACCCGGCAATGCCAAGAGGCGCTTGTTGAACTTGTTCAATAAGTTCCTGGAGCAAAACATTGTACCGCAGGATTGGAGGCAAGTGAAGGTGATCGCCATCCAAAAACCAGGGAAACCAGCTTCTGATCACAACTCTTATAGGCCGATTGCAATGCTATCCTGTATCCGGAAATTGATGGAAAAATGATACTCCGTCGTTTAGACCATCGGGTCGAATCAAATGGCCTGCTATCGGATACTCAATTTGGCTTCCGCCGTGCCAAAGGGACGAATGATTGTCTTGCGCTGCTTTCAACAGATATTCAGCTGGCGTATGCTCGCAAAGAACAAATGGCGTCTGCGTTCTTGGACATTAAGGGGGCTTTTGATTCCGTTTCTATTGACATTCTTTCGGGCAAACTTCACCGACAAGGATTTTCTCCAATTTTAAACAATTTTTTGCACAATTTGTTGTCCGAAAAGCACATGCATTTTACGCACGGCGATTTGGCAACTTTTCGCATTAGCTACATGGGTCTTCCCCAGGGCTCATGTTTAAGCCCCCTTCTTTACAACTTTTATGTAAATGACATCGACGAATGTCTGGCAAATTCATGCACGATAAGACAACTTGCAGACGACAGTGTAATCTCTGTTACAGGAGCCAAAGCTGCCGATTTGCAAGGACCATTGCAAGATACCTTGGACAATTTGTCTGCTTGGGCTTTACAGCTAGGTATCGAATTCTCTCCGGAGAAGACTGAGATAGTAGTTTTTTCTAGGAAGCATGAACCTGCTCAGCTTCAAACACAATTAATGGGTAAAACGATTTCTCAGGTTTTGGTACCCAAATATCTTGGTATCTGGTTCGACTCTAAAGGCACCTGGGGTTGTCACGTGAGGTATCTGATGAAAAAATGTCAACAAAGAGTGAATTTTCTTCGTACAATAACCGGACAATGGTGGGGAGCCCATCCAGGAGACCTTATAAGGCTTTACCAAACAACGATATTGTCTGTTATTGAATACGGGTGTTTCTGCTTCCGCTCCGAAGCAAACACACATCTGATCAAACTGGAGCGAATACAATATCGTTGTTTGCGTATCGCCTTAGGTTACATGCAATCGACCCATACGATGAGTTTGGAGGTCTTAGCTGGAGTACTACCATTGAAAAACCGCTTTTGGAGCCTGTCTTCTCGTATTCTTATCAAATGTGAGGTCTTGAACCGTCCCGTGATTGAAAATTTTGAAAGTTTAATCGAACTTAATTCTCAAACCCGTTTTATGACATTGTATTTCCATCACATGTCCCAAAATATTAACCCTTCTTCGAATATTCCAAATCGTGTCGACTTATCAAATACTTCTGATTCTACTGTGTTTTTCGATTCATCCATGATAGAAGAAACTCGTGGAATACCGGATCATTTACGCGTGCAGCAGATCCCCAAAATTTTTTCCAATAAATATCGAAACATCAACTGCAACAATATGTTCTACACTGACGGATCACTTCTTGATGGGTCCACTGGCTTCGGTATTTTCAATAACAATTTAACCGTCTCCCATAAGCTCGATAATCCTGCTTCTGTTTACGTCGCAGAATTGGCTGTACACCCTAGGGATTATCGAAAAAATGCCCACGGACCATTATTTCATCTTTACGGACAGTCTCAGTTCCATCGAGGCTCTCCGATCGATGAAAGATGTTAAGCACTCTCCGTATTTCCTGGGGAAAATACGGGAATATCTGAGTGCTTTATCCGAAAAATCGTTTCAGATTACCTTAGCGTGGGTCCCTTCTCACTGCTCGATACCGGGCAATGAGAAAGCGGACTCTTTGGCTAAGGTGGGCGCAACAAACGGTGATATTTATGAAAGACCAATTGCTTTTAATGAATTTTTCGCACTTGTACGTCAGAATACGATCATCAGTTGGCAAAATGCTTGGACCAGAGGGGAATTGGGAAGGTGGTTACATACCATAATCCCCAAAGTATCGACGGACCCCTTGGTTCAAGGGGTTGGATGTAGGTCGGGATTTCATTTGCGTGATGTCCCGGCTTATGTCCAATCACTATAGATTTGACGCGCATCTCCGTCGTGTTGGGCTCGGGGAAAGTGGTATCTGTGCCTGTGGTGAGGGTTATCACGACATAGAGCATGTGGTTTGGTCATGCCCTGTACACCGTGACGCCAGGTCTAAATTAATAGCTTCCCTGCAGGCCGAAAGTAGGCAGCCGGCTGTTCCTGTTCGTGATGTCTTGGCGAGCCGTGACCTATCCTACATGTCCCTTATATACGTTTTCCTGAAATCCATCCACGCCCCAGTTTAAACCTATTCCCTTCCGCCTACATCCAACCAAACGACAAGAACACGTTAAGACCCCGGATCCGGAAACAGCAACTAGACCCGCACGATACTCTAAGGTCCCGAGGGAGACAACCCAATATGCCAGTCCGTAATATCTTGGCCCAGCAGCGGAACATATTCAAAATGCTGCTTACCTATGGCGATGGAAAACCATCAAACAACAAATCAGTGCTTTTAATGCAAAACATTCTAGCTTTAAGTTAGATTTAGTTTCAGCTCGTAGTCGGCAGCGAGGATAAAAAATTTGCTTTTAGTTATTAAGATACTTTAGAAAGTAAGCTACTAGATATAATTGGCGCCGTTAAACATTAAATTGTATTTGTGCCGTGTCAAATAAATTATAGATGAAGAAAAAAAAAACAGGCATTCGTTGTTTTGCTTTCGTCTCGATTAGACGCAAATTGTTCATCTCCGTTTGAGTTTGCAAAATAACAATACACGAGTTATCGTACGGGTGTTTTTTTGTCGATTAGTTCTTGTGCTGCGCGATAACAATAGCCGGTAGTTTATCGGCAGAAACATCTTCTGCACACTGGTAGGGGCAGGCTACCCCGCCAGTGATCCGATACGCAGCTGATATACCAGCAAGAATAATTCTCCCGCACCGCTGTTACCCCGCTAGCAGCACGGACCACCATACGATCGAGCGAGTGGAAGTCAACTACAAGTGGCATCTACAAGGTCGCGTGTAGGATACGGCCACTGTGTCACAACACGAAGCTGGATCGTCATTGTTTGTTCTGCGGAGACGCTCGATTAATCCTACTATCAGCCGTGAGGTCGTGACTTAGACGTTCGGTGAAGTATTCACTTTAGAATTTTTATCATTATTATTAATAGTATTATTATTATTGTTATTATTATAATTATTATTACTATTATTATTATTAGTATTATTATTATTATTATTATTATTATT